>NC_048298.1:292539453-292788263 GCF_013100865.1 Trachemys scripta elegans | reverse complement strand
GGGTCGGGGAGTGAGCCGGGAGCCGGGGTCGGGGAGTGAGCTGGGGGGTGCACCGGGCCGGGAGCCGGGCCCGCGGGGGGTGGTCGGTCGGGGCCGGCGACCCAGGCTGGAGCCGCCGGGGGGCCAGCCTGGGCCGCGCCTCCTCCCCCCCCTGCTTCAGGCTTCCCGCGAATTAAATGTTCGCGGGAAGCAGGGGAGGGGGCGGAGACTTTGGGAGGGGGCGGAGTTGGGGCGGGGCGTGGGCGGGGCTGGGGGCGGGGCCGGGGCCCCGGGGAGTGTCCTCCATTTGGAGGCACAAAATATGGTAACCCTATATAAAGTGAGAAAGGAAAATCCAAGGAAGAGTGAAACTAAAACCCAATGCTCTTTCCACCATTTTAACATACAAGCCCATTTCCTATTAGGGGTACTGGAGATGGGGGGGTTACAGTTTGGTTCAATGGCTTTCAGCAAATCCCGCTCTCCTTAAAAATTTGCCAGCACCGCTGTTTCCTGTTCTTTGTCAGGTAAGACTGTTTTGGGGACAATGTACCACTTTACTTTGTACCAGGAAAGCCTGTCACTGAGCTCCTGTGGGAATCGCTGCAAAATCCTCTCAGTCCGTCCATTCCCTGACCAAAGTACTTCCAAAACATTCTGGGAAGATCTTCCAGATAGCCACGTGATTGTCCAGAAGCAGCAAAGTGCCCACTCTGGTAAGTCACTAGGGGAAGGTCATTCATTCCTTGAGTAGTTTGTTGGGGGTAGGGGGGGTTATGAAAAAGATCTTAACCTTACACAGCTCAAAGCAATTACTCACTATTAACACAATTGAATGGCATGTCTGTAATGGTGAGTCTGTAATGGTGAGTGCAGCAAGCTCAGGTGTAAATCTATAGCACTCTAGTAGGCTGCGTGCTAACTGTCCGTGTGGGCACTGGTGCTGTGCACTAAAAGTTCCTGGCTGCAGCAGCAAGGTTCACACAGACAGTCAGTACATGGCACACTGGAGTGCTGTAAATTTAAATCAAAGCTTGCCACGCACTAACCTGTCGTGTAGACAAGCCCTAATTTTTTGCAGTTATGACAATGGATTTCCCCCCATAGGAATTATAAAACTAGCAAAGATCATCTGCCCCCGAATAACTGACCTTTTCTGCTAAATCTTAGGCCCTAGGGCTTCTTTACATGGGGAAATTGACCAGTATACCTATAACAGATTAAGCTATTGCGGCCTAGCTGTGCTGGTCAATTTTAGGGTTACCATACGTCCGGATTTTCCCGGACATGTCCGGCTTTTTGGGCTCCAAATCCCCGTCCGGGGGGAAATCCCAAAAAGCCGGACATGTCCGGGAAAATCAGGACATGCGGGCGGCGGTGCTGGGCTGGGGGCGCTGCCGGGGGGCCGGGGGCCGGTGGGGCCGAGCACCGGTGCTGCCGGGGGCCAGCGGGGCCGAGCGCCGGCGCTGCCGGGGACCGGGAGCGCCGAGAGCCGGCGGGACCGGGAGCACCGGCGGGGCCAGGGGGTGCTCGGCCAGGGGTCCGGGGCCCGGGCCAGGGGGTGCCGAGTGGGCTGGGGGGCCAGCGGGGCTGGGGGGTGCTGAGCGGGCCGGGGGATGCTCGGCCAGGGGTCCAGGGGCCGGGCCGGGGACCGGCAGTGCTGGGCGGGCCAGGGGTGCTCGGCTGGGCGGCCCAGGCTGGAAACGCCGGGGGGGCCAGCCTGGGCCGCTCCTCCTCCCCCCATGCCCCCCCTTACCTGCTTCAGGCTTCCCACGAATCAAATGTTCGCGGGAAGCAGGGGAGGGGGCAGAGTTGGGGCGGGGACTTTGGGGAAGGGGCGGAGTGGGGGCGTGGGCATGGGCGGGGCTGGGGGGGGTCCGGGGTCCGGTGGAGTGTCCTCCTTTTGGAGGCTCAAAATATGGTAACCCTAGTCAATTTCCCTCTGTAGACAAGCCTTAAACCCTACCTTCCTGCATTTCTAACAAACCCCTAATTACCCTTCTTATCTAGAAACAAAATTAATTGAAATCTGAATTTATACAATGTACATATTTACTGAGCTTCTTTTTCTAAAACAATCTTCTCTTAAAATAAATAAGTCAGTACAGTGTCATTTAAAAGTCCTATGAGTGTAATGTTGTATTTACTGTAGTGTATCAATCAGCAACTAGATATCGCTGGGTGCGCTATAGAATTTCAGGCAGGCTGTGGTTCCCAGTGAACAAAGGAGACAAGGCTGGAACTCAACCTGAGTGGAAACCTGTTTGTGTTTGTAGTTTGTATTTGTTCTCTTTAATAAATGCCTTCTGGTAAGATGCTCTGTGCTTGTATGCATCATGACAATGTGATTAAAAGTAGGAGGCCCAAGGTAAGGACAGATTTGGGACTCTTAATTTTTGGTCCACCTGCCCCAAACCATGTCTATACTAGGTAAAAATGCATCACAAGAAATCACTGGAATGCTTTGAGCTTTGTAACACTATTAGATCACCACCCAACAGCCACCCAAGATATTTTAGAAGTGTTGACTGTAACAGTCCTTTGCAAAACCTGGAGCAAACTGAAAATCTCGCTAAAGTTACGATAATTTCTTCTCAGTAGGTTTAGGAAGCGAGACGCATTTCATCTTCACTGATTTGGGTGATTCTCAGAACGCTGTACCACAGCATAGTTACATTTGGAAATTCCCCTTCTCCCAGCAACCGTGCTGGAGATATTGGTGTAGATTGTTCCTCAGTCCCAGAATGCACTGGTACAATTGTAAAGTGTGCAGTGCCTGGGCACATCAAGATGGTTGTCAAGACAGAGTAGTTGTGTGGAAGTGCTAAACCATTGCAGGGCAAGTATTGGACTAAACCATTCCATGCAGTCAGGGTCCTTGCAATGCTTTCCTTGCTCAGTAGTAGTAGCCTAGGAGGGTAGGAGTATGCCAGAGCTGGTGAGCTGCTGTTGAGTACCCACTAGGAATTGACTGTATGGTGAGAGAGATCCTCTGAGCACCACAAAAGAGTTATGTTGTATATTCATTTTCAGGTGCAGTCGGGCAGGGAATTAAAAGGCACAAACAGTAGCCCAAAGGTAGTGGGGTGGATGAAAGGTCAGACCTCACTGAGGCTGACCTTGCTTCTTGCTTAAAAGCTCCCTTAGTTCAAACTCTTAACAGGGCAGTAACTGAGCCTGAAAGGAAGAGTGTAGGCTTGGATGCCTGAGGCTGTCTGCTGCAAAAAACAAAACAAAAAAGAACCCGAAATGTTCCTGTCACATGACAATGGTAAAGCGTCACACAAAGAGCTACACTAACGCTGACAAAGGCACTCTATTAGCATAAGGGAAATGCTGTTATCCCGAAAGCGTCTCTCTCTGCTTTTACTGTAGAGCACCTGAATACACTTTTCCACAGCTCCCCTCCTACCTGCTTGCCTCTACAGTTTAAAGAAATCGTACATCCCCGCTGTGTCTTTTCCTGTGAGAAGCATAATCTAAGAATATGCCATCTCTGTCTTGTTGTGCCAACTCCAGTTTTAAGCAGAATGTATTTCTCCCCCCCTCCCCCCCATCAATCGTATGTCCTATCCTGAGCAAGGACATTAGATAGACTCTGCCAAACAAACAGGCTTTTTTTCAACAAGAGGAATTTCATGTATTTGCTGGCTTTAACCAACAAGATTCCTCTCCTCCCTGTGCCCCATATAGAATGTTTTGTTATCAAATACAAAACATGACACACAGAGTTAGAAATGCCACCAAGCTGGTTTTGCACAGACAATCCTGTTTTGACCTGGACAACCTGGTTTTTGACCCTCTTGGCCCAGGCTGGGTTGAGTCTCAGGCTGAGCCTACACCGTTGACTCTGTTCTGGATGTTTTAAATATTTTAATTTAATCTGCTAATGATTTTTTTTTAGATACAGTATAATGAGTGCACTTAATAAGTTCATGGTTGGTCTAGAGATATTACTGGTTCCAACAAGGTTACCTTTATTTACTATTGAAAACACTGTTTGTTATAGCCCACCATAACTCCAGAACTAGAAAGCAGTCTGTAAGTGGCCCCCCTGTACATTTGCCGAGCTGCTCAATATGCCCTGTAAGTGTCGCAGTTTCCCATCCTGTTGCAAGAGCCCTACCAATTTTCAAAGCGCGTATGAGGCATGTCTAGGCTGCCCTACTCTATGATTCCTGCCTCCCCCTGAAGCCATGAACTGCCAGAAGCAGCCTCTGCCTGTTTGCAGCACCACACCAGCTCTCCTGCTCTGAGCTTCAAAGGCAGAGAGTTGTGGCCATCAGTCCCTGCCCTAAAGTTGTTAGCAGCCTGCTCTCTCCAGTTGATACTTACTTATACTGTGGTGCTGTGTCCTTTCAGCTCAGCACTTCAGCTTCACTGGTCTCGCTGTATTCTTCTTGTTCATGGTTGACATAATGAGTGAGGAGTCCATGGGGTGCTAAGTGTGATGGCCTGGTTTGCACAGCCTTTGAGCTTGCACTAGCTTTGGTTGATGTCATGAAACTAAGCTTTTCTAGACCCATGCTTGGAGCTTCTCACACACAGATGTAAACCCATAAGGTCTGCCCTCATGCAAAGCTCTGGCTTATGACCTTGGTCTTCCAGGTCACATTCAGCAAGAAGGAATCTACAACTGATCTTTCAGTCAGAGTGGGAAATGGGGAGCGTGCAGCACTGGGCTGCTCAGTCAGTCAGGGCTGTATCTGGCTCTGTTCAAAGGGCCCTCTGTCACAATGTACTTTCTGTCCACTTTCAAAGGCACTGGAGCCTTAAGAAGCAACACTCTGTCTGTTCTGTGGAGAAGGAATGTTGCCCTTCTGCCCCCATCAGATACTGCAGCTACAAAGGCATGCCCCACTGGGGCTTTCAGGACCAGAACTGTGGGAAGTAGCTAGCCCTCGGAGGTAGAGTGTGAGTCATTCTTCATATAGTTAGAATGACACCACAGAGCTCACCCTGTCAAATTCAACAGCTACCACATGCTGGTATTAAGACACACCATACTATAGCCCAGCTTCACTATAGCCACGCTGCATGGCTGCAGAGAGCCAGTTATTTGCAAGTTTCTCTTCTGCCATCCTGTCCACGCCCCCCCCCCTTGTCCTGACCATCCCCCATCCCCCAAAAGCCCCTCATATGCCCCCTCCTTTATTTTATGCTGGGTGTGGGGCCGGCTGACATAGGAGGCAGCAAACTTGCCTTTCTCAGCTGTCCACCAGCAGAGAGTTCCTTCACAGGAGAAATTCACGTAGCTGAAGTTGCGTAACTTAGATCAAGCCCACCTCCCCCCAGTGTAGACCAGGCCTTAGACATTCTCTTCTGTTTTGAGATTTCTACTGGTCTGAGCCCCTCCATCCCATACATGCTGAACACCCCTGGAACCAGTGATGTGTACCCAAACAAAAGAGACTTAAGTGCAAGTGTAACCCACACACCTACTGGGTGTGGTGTTCTGTCCCATCTAGTGGCACCGAGACCACTTAGAGAGAGATTAATGAGTTTACTCTACAGCCTTAGCTAGCAGCCAGTTGGCTTTTAGCTCATGCAGTAAAGGCTCATGCACTGAGGTCCCAGGTTCAATCCTGCCTGCTGACGACCAGGGTCTGTCAGCATTACACAATCACTTCATCCACCTCTGAAATGCAGCTACCCTGAAGAGGAACCGAGCATGTAGCTAGCAGGCGCACAATAAAACACAACACCACACCACCACACTTTAGGGAAATACACTGTATCCAATTAGAACTGTACGAGGAATTCAGATGGGCAGAAAGTAATTACCTAAATTAGAATATGTCCAAGGGATTAACACGCTTTATCATTCTGTGTATCTATTAACATTCTTTATCTACCATTGGTTGTTCCCATGGCAATAATGAAGAAATACTATTAAGCACAGTTTCCAGAACTGAAAGAGATTTTTTTCAAGCCAGTCATTTGAAATAAAAGCTTGTTTTCTGTTTTCATTTCCTCTAGTTTCAGCTCACCACTAATTTTTCAGATAGGCCTACAACATTTTAAAATCTTAAACTGCTACATCAAACATTTTTTTAAATTTTGTTTTACATGCCTGAATGAATCTTTAATTAGTGCCTAAAATGGTACATTTAGGGGGGGAAAAAACAGCTTTTTCCACAGCAGGCCCACGACCCACCTGTAAAAAAGTATTCTGTCCATCCCATCAGCATAAGCCTTTCCTGTTTGGGGCTCCTCTTCCTCACCTGCCTCAAAAGTGTGTTGTAAAGCTGTCTTAATTAGCCTGGTTACCTAAATGTTTCCTGTTCACTTAATACAGCTGTTGCCTGCTTCCTTTGGGCCTGTTTCCTATCTCCCCCATTTCCTCTTTCTCTATCTATCCAGAACACACTCAGAGGCCAGCCCTGGAGATCTGCCATAGTGATACTATGCCAAAGTTGTACCAATTCTGAAGCCTGTGGCAACATTGCATGACATGGTACGTGTTGGAACATTGCCCTTTAAATTCGCCTGTGTGATTTTTGTCTGGGCAAGGAATGTGATCCCTGCAGCCGAACTACTTTGCGTGGTGATCTCATTAGTTCCCCTGAGCTATGCCATCGAAAGAAAATCTGGAGAGTTGAAGAAAGTACCGGCTAGTATTTCAGTGGATGGCACACATTATTATTTGATTGCATCCAAAGTGTGCAAGGTCTTATTTGTGAATTATCAGACAGAATATCGAGGCTTTGTACTTAACAACACAGTTCATTTTTAAAACTAGCTTCCGGTACAAGTTACTGCAATCGCCTAGAAACTAGGGGTGAAATCCTGGCCCCAGTGAAGGTGCAATGACATAACAAAGAGGACTAGAAGTCACATAGCTCTTCTCATAGTTTTATGGGACTGCTACAGACAAATAAAATCTTCCTTGCACCCATTAAAACATCATCCAAAACATGATAGCCTTGATAGTGTTGAGTCTGAAGCAGAACGTAAACATACGCTACTGGTAACACCACATGAACTAGCTGTCTTTGAGTGACCTTCAGAGTGGTAACACAACAGATCACATTCCTCATTATTATTGTTTTCAGCCGCCTCACCATAATTTCTAAACTACATGCCAGATAAGCAAAATTGCCTCCCTCTGAGTTGATTTTTAATGGCTTTATTTGTAAAGTAATAGGGTGACTGTTGGCATACATGAGTCTCATTCACATACATTGGTGCTAATTACAAGAGACTATATTGAGCAGCTATTCTTCAAGCACTTAATAGTCGTGATTAATGTGAAAAATTTTCCATCCTGCCTTGTAAATAATTACCAGCTAGGCTGATACGTTCTATTTATTGGTATAGCCAGGCTCATTTGAATATGCTTTAAATCACATTCAGGGTGAATCTGCTGGTGCATATAATCTGTTGTAAATGACCAGACTGATAGTGTGCGTTAAGGCGACAAGCGCCTCGCTTTAATGAAACAAGGTTGGTGAGGAAATATCTTTTATTGGACCAACTTCTGTTGGTGAGAGAGACAAGCTTTCAAGCTACACAGCGCTCTTCTTCAGGGGATTCAATAAAGGGAAAGATCCTAGGTTTCTAGCCTAATGAAAGGTGCCTCAGGTGTTAAAAAGTATAACTGCTAATGTTCTGAATTGCACTTTATGCAATGACTTTTACTCAGTGAGGTTGGAAAACTCTTTAAAGTGTGAATCACTCCATTCAGCTAAAAGCTTCTGTTCATTGTTTGCACATTAGAGTAAATAACATTTGAGGACAGGAAAAAGATCATTTGCATCTCATCACCTGGGCACTCTGAATGTTTCTTTTCAATGATTCACTTATGGTTATGTCACAGGGGGGGTTTTATGCCTGTTTTACAACATCCCATTTTTCTATGGTGGCTGTGGCCGGTCTTTTAATTAGCTCATCCTCTGAACATTTGACGCTGCATGACATAGGTTATGACTGTGTCTATGTTATGGACCATACAGCAGCACAGTTATACTGCTGCAGCTGCGCCGCTGTCAGGTCTCCTGAGTTGCCGTCTATGCTGGTCGGAGAGAGCTCTCTCCCCAGCATAATTACACCTCTCCCAACAAGCAGTGGTAGCTATGTTGGCAGGAGACACTCTCCCACCGACAGCACTGTACACACCGGCACGTTTGTCGGTGAAATTTTGGCAGTTAGGGGGTGCGTTTTTTCCATACTCCTGGACAACAAAAGTTTTGCCAACAAAAGTGCTAGTGTAGACAAAACCTGCAGCACTGTATGTGTCGACAGGTTTATACTCTATGGGAGATAAACCGCATGCATGTGCTTTGCCATATGCTTATTTGTCACTGGCAGCCTTTTAAAACAGCCACGCTGATTACAGGACTGCCATGGAATTACTGACAAGGCAAGAGCCTTGCTCATTAAAAATGGACTCGAGGAATATGGTTTGACCCAGGTCACCCATTCCAGATTATAATGCTGGACGATGTAGAAGTTGCTATTACTTTAATGTAGACTTCCTGTATAGGTACCATGTACCTATCTAGGTGCTTATATGGCTCCCCGCACCATTGCGTCTGAGCGCCTCCTAAGTGTTTATGGGTTTATCATCAGTTATGGTTAGGGGCTGTGCATTTGCACATATGCCGTGTAATTGGTTGTGGGATTACAGGGACGTTAACAGATTAGAAAATATAAAAGGCCAAATTCCACTTCCATCTGCACTGAGGTAAATTGGAGGGAACTTTGTTGACTTTCAGTTCTGTCAGTGCAGCTGACAAGCTGTCATGGGCCTGCCCTTGAGAGGCTCTGCTGCTTCTCACCCACCGCCTGGGGGCTGGAGGAGAGGACCACGAGGTCCTTGTGGCCCCAAAAAAGGGAGCTTGTGTCCCTAGAGGTAATGACTCCAATAGACTCTGTGTTGGGGCCCAATCGGAAATGTGCTGAGCACCATCAATTTCTAGTGTAGTCAGATTGGAAGTCAGGACGCTCAGCACCTAACAGGATCAAGCCCCACATAAGTACAGCTTTCCCTACCTATCACCCCATCCTGCATTATGATCTCCATGTGCGCCCTGCTGTGGCTGCAGGAAGCCCAGTATAAATAATAATATCTAGCTGTTCTCTTTTCATCCCTGAATCTCACAGTGCTTTACAAAGGAGGACAGTATCATTATCCTCATTTTACAGATGGAGGAAACAGAGAGGTGAAGTGACTTGCCCAAGGTCACCCAGCAGACTAGTGGCAGAGCTGGGAAACGAACCCACATCTTCTGAGTTCCAGTCTAATGTCTGGCTGGTCTGAAAACAAGAATTCCATTTTGTGAAAAATGGTGAGGTTTTAAAATATGTTGTTGTTTAGAACAAAATTGAGACCTTTAAAGAAAAAATTCTGAAAAAACAAGAGAGAGAGAGCTGACATGAAAAACACCTTTATAAAAGTGCTGTCAAGCGATTAAAAAAATTAATCGTGATTAATCGTGCTGTTAAAGAACAATAGAATACCATTTATTTAATTTTTTTGGATGTTTTCTACATTTTCAAATATATTGATTTCAATTACAACACAGAATACAAAGTGTACAGTGCTCACTTTATATTTATTTTTTATTACAAATATTTGCACTGTAAAAAACAAAAGAAATAGTATTTTTCAATTCACCTAATACAAGTACTATAGTGCAATCTCTTAATCATGAAAGTTGAATTTACAAATGTAGAATTATGTTAAAAAAAACCCTGCATTCAAAAATAAAACACTGTAAAACTTTAGCGCCTACAAGTCCAATCAGTTCTACTTCTTGTTCGGCCAGTCGCTCAGACAAACAAGTTTGTTTAAATTTGCAGGAGATAATGCTACCTGCTTCTTGTTTACAATGTAACCTGAAAATGAGAACAGGCATTTGCATGGCACTGTTGTAGCCAGCGTCACAAGATATTTACATGCCAGATGCACTAAAGATTCATATGTCCCTTGATGATTCAACCACTGCATTCAAGTTCTGCTCGATAACGATCCAAAGCAGTGTGGACTGACACATGTTCGTTTTCATCATCTGAGTCAGATGCCACCAGCAGAAGGTTGATTTTCTTTTTTTGGTGGTTTGGGTTCTATAGTTTCCGCATCAGATTGTTGCTCTTTTAAGACTTCTGAAAGCATGCTCCACACCTCGTCCCTCTCAGATTTTGGACGGCACTTCAGATTCTTAAACCTTGGGTCAAGTGCTGTAGCTATCTTTAGAAATCTCACATTGGTACCTTCTTTGGATTTTGTCAGATTTGCAGTGAAAGTGTTCTTAAAATGAACATGTGCTGGGTCATCATCCGAGACTGCTATAACACGAAATATATGGCAGAATGCGGGTAAAACAGAGCAGGAGACATACAATTCTCCCCCAAGGAGTTCAGTCACAAATTTAATTAATGGATTATTTTTTTAACAAGCATCATCAGCATGGAAACATGTCCTCTGGAACAATGGCCGAAGCATGAAGAGACATATGAATCTTTAGTGCATCTGGCATGTAAATATCTTGTGATGCCAACTACAACACTGCCTAGCGAACGCCTACTCTCACTTTTAAGTGACATTGTATTAAGAAGTGGGCAGCATTATCTCCCATAAATGTAGACAAATTTGTTTCTTTTAGCAATTGGCTGGACAAGAAGTGGGACTGAGTGGACTTATAGTCTCTAAAGTTTTACATTGCTTTGTTTTTGAGTACAGTTATGTAACAAAAAAAACTACATTTGTAAGTTGCATTTTCATGATAAAGAGATTACACTACAGTACTTGCATGAGGTGAATTGAAAAATACTATTTCTTTTGTTTATCATTTTTACAGTGCAAATATTTGTAATAAAAATAATATAAAGTGAGCACTGTACACTTTGTATTCTGTGTTGTAATTGAAATCAATATATTTGAAAATGTAGAAAAAATCCAAAAATATGTAATAAATTTCAATTGGTATTCTATTGTTTAACAGTGCGATTAATTGCAATTAATTTTTTTATTCTAGATTAATTTTTTTTAATTAATCACGTGGGTTAACTGCGATTAATTGACAGCCCTACTTTATTCACATGCAATCACTTTAAAAACTATTTAAAATGTTATGGAATTACAATATATGCACAAAAAGATATGAATAAAATAAATCAAAATTCATCTTAAGTGAACATTAAACATGGATCACTGAAGTATCATCATGACCAAGTTCACACAAAGTATTGTTAACACACCAAGTCAACTGACAAGCATCCAGGTTGCACGTCGATTTATAAAAAGTGTAATCAACCTGCAGCCGGGCCACGATCAGTGCATGGAACAGTCCGAGCACGTCACACTGCTATATCCTGGCCACTCTGTTCTGGTGAGATTTCAAAATCGCTAGTTTTGCCTGACCAGCAAAACATTAGTCTGGCAGCAGGGCCGGCTCCAGGCACCAGCTTGCCAAGCTGGGGCGGCCACTTCGGAGAGGGGCGGCACTTCCAGGTATTCGGCGGCAATTTGGCGGACGGTCCCTCGCTCCCGCTTGGAGCGAAGGACCTCCCGCCGAATGGCCGCCGCAGATCACGATCGCGGTTTTGGGGGGTTTTTTGCGCTGCTTGGGGTGGCAAAGATGCTGGAATCGGCCCTGTCTGGCAGGAAACCAGTTGAATGTGAGCGCTGTATCTCGCTCCGAGAACGAACAGGGACTTGGGACAAAACAGTCCTGCTGAAAAGCTGCAGCATCCTCCAGGCTGTATCAGGCAGATCAGAGAGGGTAGCTTAATGCCACACCTTGACACACAGACCACGGAGCTCCTTTTGGTCATGGTTGCAAAAGGAACATTCACCAAACCCTTCCATGGCAACAATCTGCCTGCTTGCACCAGGATCTTATCCAGGGAAGGGGAGACAACTAGGGAGGGGAACACAAGATTCCCCCGTGGAAGTACAATCCATGCAAATATTGAGGAGTCTGCTGAGGATATGCTACCTGGAATTCAGGGAGGACTTTAGTTAGGAAACACAGAGACCAGATTTTAGTGTGAGCAGCAAGAGCTGTCACCGACTTCCAGCTTGACCGACTAGGAACAATCAACTGGGACAGCTTGGTCAACCCAGCCTCAGGAAAGGCAGAAAACAGGCTCCTGGAGAAGAAAGCTTTGGTGGGGGAAAACTGGGTTAAAAAACAGGGGCTCTTCCAAGAGCCATAAACTGGTAAACACCTGGTCAGGCCACACACCACGCAAAAGTCACCAGTTATTAAAAGGACCATTATAGAATGGAGGCAAATCTAGGTTCTGTAATCAACCAGGTGCCAACAAAAATAGGTGAGAGTCAAAGCCCATCCCCCCAGCAAAAAGAAGAGAGAAGGCAAGGGACGTCCAGGCGAGGAGGAGTCAGAGTACAGGAATCGCTGAACAGACCAGAGGCGAAAGGTTGCCACCTTACTGACTAAATCAATGAGCCCCTGACCTCCTTCATCTAATTGCAGCAACATCAAAGCAGGGCACAATGAGTGGTAACTTTAAAAAAAAAGTTTTTTAGCAGAGGGAACCTCTCACAACTATCTTTGGGTGCTTATTTATATTCGTGGGCATGGACGTGATGCAAATATATATTGTTGCTGTCCCTCTTGCCTGCCTGCTTTTATTGCAAATGGCTAGGTGACTTAAATGTATAAGACTGTTACAAGAAAAATATCCTTGTGGTATTTCTGACCTAATTGAACTCTTAGAGAAATTTTGTTCGATTTCTTCTGAACAGGAACAGTGGTTTCAAACTTTAAAATAATCATCCATTACATAGAGGACTGTGTCTCGGAAGGGAAAGGGAGTGCCTTCTATTCTCCCAGGTGATTAGTAGGTTGTCAGCACAAAAATGTCCACTCAGACCTGATTCTATCTGTATTAAATACATACACGAGTGATTGTTACTGTTTAAAGAAATACTTAAGTCTTGCCCCATCCTTTTTGTATTACTGTGTTCTACTGAGAGGGTGTTTTTTTTTTTTTTAGGGGAGTTGATTTTAGTTTTTTTTTAGAATAGAAGGACTCCCTGGCAAACAGCACAATGAAGCTCCCTGGTTGCTGACAGCTCTGATGTTAAGCGAGCACCAAGGACTTGGTCAGGGAAGATTGCATGACACCTAAACTAGATCATTTGCAGTTGAGCTCTAGGGCTGTACCAGGCACTTGTTACACTCTGTGCAACTATCCCATCTACAGTACTAGGGAAGAGGCACAATGTATTTAATCATTGTGCTTGTTAGAAATGTGATCATACAACAAGCATCATGGAAAGGGGCACCATTTTGCAGAGGTTTTATAAAATTTCTTGGCGCTTAATTGAGGTTTAATTTTAAACATCTTAGGATAATTATTATCTCACAATTTTCAAAAAAATTGATTAAACTTTTTAACTTCTGCTTTGTTTCTGTGCCACCTTGTTTCTGTAGGCGGCCTTGCACCTTCTCCTCAGCCCCTTCCCAGTTCCTTAACATATATTGTCCAGATTCAATAAAGACCCCCAAATGCCTTAATCCCATTGCAATAATTGGGGCAACAAAGGGGGACCACTACACTGCCCAGAGCCCAGTAAGACTGAATTGCTCTTAGCCCAGTTAATGCAGGCAGAAGATGTTCATACCCTTGAAAACAAGCATCAAGTGCCTACATGTCATTGTCAGACGTGATAAAAACTGAGATATCATCAGCATAGGCTGACAGATGAACCAGGAAAGCATCCAGCACCCCTTACACAAAAAGGCTTTGAGGGACATGCAGGAATGGATCCAAACTAAGAGCATACAGCATCCCAGACAGAGGACACCCCGACGAATGCCTCTAAGAACTGGGAAGCAGCAGCTAAAACCCCCGTTAATCTCTATGAAACTAAATATTATGGTACAGTGAAGAAGTATAAGAGAACACTGGCCTAATCCCAAAAGCTTCTAACATTTTAAAAAGATAACTATGGTTAACATTATCAAAGGCCTTCCCCTGGTCCATTGAAACAAGCCCCACATCCAGAGTACAAAGTTTGCTAATGGTAAAAACATCATGAATTAAAAACAAATTAGCAAAAATACAGTGATTAGAAATACAATATGTTTGATCAGAGTATATGAGAGCGTCCAGACAGTCCTTCAGCCAATTGGCTAAGGTAAGGTGCTGGATAAATTCCTATAATCAGAGCAAAGAAGGGAACTAGGTCTCCAATTCTGTAAGTCACAGGGGTTGCTCCAGAGGCCAGGTCAGACCTACCTCAGTGAACATCTCCCGGCTGCAGGAAGCTCTGTAGCTGCTGGCTGGGAGACCATCTCTGAAGGCAGTGCCACCGGCAGCAGCAGCACAGAGGTAAGGGTGGCAATACTGCAACCCCCCTACAATACCCTGGCGACCCCCCCACAGCTCCCGTTGGGTCGGGACCCCCACAGTTACAACACCGTGAAATTTCAGATTTAAATATCGAAAACCAGGAAATTTAAGTTTTTTTAAATCCTATGATCATGAAATATACCAAAATGGACTGTGAATTTGGTAGGGCCCTACATATATGGCAACGGAGTGGGGGGGGGGCAATAGAGTCTGGCAGTGCAGATGCAGGCTCTGTCACCTGCATGTCCCAGCCTCCTCCCCACTATCTGGGGTCCCACATTTTTACCGGGGATGTCTGAGTCAGAAGTGCATGGGCAGCATCCCCTCAAATGACCAGGGTCACCACACAGGAAACATTCCATTTTTCAGAGTCAGCAAACACTGTAGAATCCACCCCAGCTATGTGGTGCTTTAAAACCAAGTTCAAGGGCTGTTCAGGGTTACTTAGAACCACATAAACCTGGCACCAGAATGACGTAATATGCCCCACGTTTGGGTTCTTGCAGCCTAACAGAATCATCCTAACGGCAGAAACTACCTTCCCATAAGGGCAGAGATCAGACACTAGTGCCCCATTGTGAAGGAAGATGGGGGGGAGGAGGGGCGGGAGACCACACATTGGAAAAAAATACTTTAGTAGCAGGATTAAATAAGGGGAAAACTTGAACAAAAGACTCCTTGACCCAGAATTCCTCCTTTACCAAACAGTTCACAAACTGCTCCTGGGCCAGGAAAATCACTATAGATTTGCACAGGCAAGAGGCCGATTTTACATTAGTACCTTACCTACACTCAGCAACACAACCTCCACAGTGCAGGAGTCAGCAGGCACACACTGAACCCCAGGCTTGTGGATCAAAACGCTAAACCCATCTGAAATGGGCCCATGGAGAATCTCCCGCCAAGGAAAAGGGGCGGAGAAATCAACAGCCCCCCCTAAACCAAAGAAACAGCAAGTAACAACCAAACCAAAGTCTAACAGAAACCCAGCTAGTGCACACAGCACATACAAACACAGCCTCGTTCTCAGAAGCTCAAGAGCAAGAGAGAGCGAAACTGCCACCCCAAACAGCCTGCCGGTTAGGGCACTCACCTGGGATGTGGGAGATCTAGGGTCTCTGCTCTGAACTCAAGTCTCCCACATACCATGTGAGTACCCGCCTAACCACTGGGCTATTGGTTATTCTAGGGTGGTTTTCTCTCTCTCTCTGGTTTTGACAAAAACCAGTATGTTTCCTGTTTTTATGTATTGGCATTTTCTGACAAAAAAATGTTTAATAAAAAAAAAAAATCCCGTGCTCTATGCACTAGGCCACACTGCCTCTCCTAGACGTCTCTGGGGTATCACTGTAGTGACATCACATGGATGCAGCAGTCCACAATGCAGGATCTGGGCCTAAGCTAATAATACAGAATGAAGGAACTGTCAAATATTAAATTTTCGCTTCACTATTTATTTTTATTTCATTTTTTTCCCCATTTCTCTTACTTTAAACCGTGGAAATTGACTAGCCAAGTTTGCTTTTTTTAAGTCAGTTTTTAGTTTGTTTCATTTTTCTCCTTTCAGTGCACTAGCACAAAGCTGTAGTTTGAGTTGCGAACACTGTAGGGGGAATGTTTTTATTGTTGTTTAAAAACTGTTTCCACCGGAATTTTAAAAAGTCATAAATATTCCTATTGGTTTTAGTGGTTACAAAATCTTACTTTTACAAAATCAAAATTTAGGGCTAAATTTGACCTGACAGTATCTTCTTTATGTTAATGGTAATTTTGCTGCTAATTCACAGCACACTATGCTGGAAATCTGTCTGACAAGTGTGTTTAATTTGAAGGGGAAATACTAGAAGAAATTGTATCACTTGCAATTGATGAATGTGAATTTTTGCAGAACAACTCACTGTATCACCTCCAATACCCTTTTCCGGCAGATGTTATCAATTTGAGAAAATCAAGGTAATGCTGGAGAAGGCTGTTTATGGTTCAGCTGAGTTCAAACTGGTCCCATAGCACATTTTTTTGTGAAATAAATGAATGGTTTACAAGCTAAACTGGCAAATACAGTATCCATCCACATTTACTATGAGCCAGATTCTGCCAACTTTTTATCACATTCAGTAGTTGAGTACTTCATACCATAATCTGAATAATTGAATCCCAGCTAACCAAAACTCTCAGTTCTTCTCAGTCTGGGCTCTTCAACCCATTGAACCAACTTTCTTGATTCTAGCAGGCTTCTCCAAGCCCACTATTTTCATATCTGAAACCAGATTGATAGGGATCCAGGAAGTCATAGTTAGAGACAAACCCAGAACCACCCTGCTACAACCTTCTCAATAACTTTTTTCCAAAAATGAAAGAAAAAAAAAAGACATTTGTACATTTAGAAAGCAAAGAAGTAATATAGTAAACTACAGAAATAATAGTCACTGAGGAACAGATAAGGAAATACTTGGGAAAAGTGTACATAAACAGTTGGTCTAGACAGTATTGCATGCATTATACACTACATTATTATTAGAATTTGCTAACAGACTTGCAATAACACTGATAATTATTCCAAAAAGTCATGGAGCTATACTATGCAGTGTAGTTGTAGCTGTGTCAGTACCAGTGCACTAGAGAGACAAGGTGAGTGAGGTAATATCTTTTATTGGACCAACTTCTGTTAGTGAGAGAGACAACCTTTCGAGCTACACAGACCTCTTAGAAGAAGCCTGTCTCCCACCTTGTCTCTCCGATATCCCTGGCTGCAGCAACACTGCATACAATTATCATCCTATCCATTTAACTTCTGTCACTAGTAAAATAATACAAGAAAATTACAAAAGAAAGGGCCAGAATAAGGCCAGCTCTGTACCGGGAATGCCAGGTGGGAAAGAGGCCCCAGTAACTCAGCATTAGTCATTACAAAAGGAGTGGTGAGTTTCAGGAATCTTGTGTTGTACTCAGGCTGTAGTGAACACTTTTGATCATGTTTCATATTAAAAGTTTCTTACATCCAGAATCTTTTCACATTACACAGGATCATGCCTTGGTACACTAGTACTGCAAGCGTTATCTTAATGACCCAAGTAGACACAGGAAGCAGAGAAACCATCATGTAAATACAATCCAGCCAAATGCAAAAGAACAGAATAAGATACTTTTTTGGATTTGGATTATTGCTGAATCGCTGTACTAGAGCCATTATCCAAATGCTTCTTTTTTAAATGCAACATTGTCATATGTATAAACTATGTAATAATGTATATTAATATGAGAATTCTGAGAATATGATTCAGCTTAAGTACTTGCTGAAGATGCTGTTTTCACCCAGGAGGAACAAATGCCAGCTAAAACTGAAGTCTTACGTGTTAATACAATTCAGCTTGTTAAAAGGGTTGTGATGAACTGGCAGATCTGAGCAACTACTCCTACAATGTATGAGTCAAACCAGTGCTATTACTCTCGCACATCTACAAGCACTAAAATTCTTTCACAAATGCTGATCTAGTCGGCTATTTCAGATACATATTTTTTAACTGACTAACCGCGTAAAACCTATGCTGGCTGATAAAAGAAGAAAAACAATCCAAACTTTTCAAATGATAAGTGTCACAGTTTCTGGGCAATTGCACTTTATTACCCCTCCATGGTTCACCAAAGGCACCCACTTAAAGGTTTCCAGCTCCCAGCCATCACCTCTCTTGTGCAAAGATCTGCATCTCTCTCCCTCTTGAGGGGTTTTTCCAGGCTGCACAGTTATCTGCCTTACATTGTAATATTCCCAGCAAGCCAGACTGCCTAAACAGGCCAGCATCTGCACTTTGCTTTCTCTGCAAAGATTACAAACAGTGTAATTATCAGCAGTTGCAAGTTACCACACAGGTCTTTATAAGCAAGCACATTTATTCTTAAGGTGAAAGCACTACAGAGAAAACATATTAAAACAACAAAATAAACTACATGCATGCCAATAACCTTACCAGAGATCACCCCCAATTCCAACCTCAGGCTCTGGTAGGTGTCAGTCCATCAAAACCCACAGCTGAGTTTTCCCTAGAGTTACAAGTTCATAACTGTCTCAGATTCAGAACCAGAACAACAAGCTGGGCACTTCCATCATTTCTTTATATAGCTTGGGTTTTTGATCTCCAGTCTCTGGGAACAGGTAATCCAGTGGCAAAGATCATCTCCGCAGGGCATAACTTCAAAAGGCTGGGGTTTTGTATAACTAGAGTTGGAGAATTTGCATCAATCTCCCTCTGTGTATTCCTTAGGAAATCCACTTAACACTTATTGTCCCAAAAGTCTACACTTGTGTGGCACATTTTCAGTGTAGTCTTTGGAACTCCCTGATCTCACATCTGTCACAGTAAACTAGCAAAATGAATATTCAGTGATGTAAAGATGTCTGTGTGTATCTATTTCTGTATTTATAAGCTACATTATAAGAATAAAACCAGTGGATCTGAAACTTTGGCCCACCAGGCTTCTGTTGTAAAGATGTTCCAACAAATTGTCTTAAACAGTGAGTTTCTTGCTAATTGCAGTCAGGCTTTGCCTAGACTAGGATTTAAAGGTGTGGGTTTAAATTATGTAAATTCACTCAATCCAGATCTGCATAAATTCTAAAACACTTTTCAGGACAAGACTCCATGAATGAGAAATCACGGGCCCAGACCTAACCTGCTTCTCTCAGAGGGAAGAGACTAAAGTGAGACAGGACAATGGTGGCAGTGTCTACATGAGCTAGAGAAAGGTTATTATAAAGCAGGGGTGGCCAACTTGAGCCTGAGAAGGAGCCAGAATTTACCAATGTACATTGCCAAAGAGACAGAGTAATATGTCAGCAGCCCCACATCAACCACCCACCCCCAGCTCCCAGCGCTTCCCAACCACCGGCAGCCCTGCTGATCAGTGCCTCCCACTCCCTCCCGATCACCTGTTCTCAGTTAGTGGCACAGATAAGAACAGTGTGGGCATAGGTGCTGGAGGTGCTGCTGTGCCCCCTGGCTTGAAGTGGTTTCCATCATACAGAGGGTTTACAGTTTGGTTAAATGGCTCTCAGCCACCCCACTATACAAATTGTTCCAGCACCCCTGAGTGTGGGTGAATGGATGGAGATGGTGGATGCCCACAGCATGGGGGTAAGAGGGAAGGTACTGCTTCTACAGCAGTTCCTGGAGGCACTTGGGGAAGAGTTGAGGGTGCATCCATCCAATATGCTGCCCACTTAGCAGAGTGAAACTTTGGCATGAAACCCTCCAGTGCTTGGGAAGATGGACACAAGGGGAAAATCAAGGTCACACGGGCAGATCCAGGCACAGGTTCCATGATACAAACAGGCTCAAGCCCACGTACGTGCACATTTACACAAACACACACTCAGACACATGTACAGGCTCCGACGTAGACGTGGAGCACTGCCCTGGCCAGGAGAGGTCAGTGTATTATTAGAGGGTCTCTCACACTGAAGGCTCTGGGCTGCCTTGTAAATGGGAGGAGAAAATGGCGTCCAAGTTTGCCCAAACCCTTCAGCTCTAACCTGGTCATTATAGACTGCTCAAAAATGAGCAAGCCAGCAATACAGCTGATAGCTCCAGCACCAGCTGAGGTGGGGATGATAGTGGAGGCTCGACTGGGGTGAAATTAACATGGTGTGATTCCAGGATAAGAACCTTGGGAAAAACAGAAAGGTAGGACCCAGCACCATGGCAGACAACTGGTTATGGCCTCTAGGCACTACTTTAATTCAGTATGCTTTACAAATCAGCTTTCACTCCTATGATCACACACTGTGTTTGCCACAGGAACCCAGCCTAATTCACTGCACAGAATGAAATTTCCTGGTTTTAAACTTTAAAAATGGGACAACAATTAAAATTTTATCATGGAACCACCAATGGTCCCTCACATCAATCCTTGGCAGTGTTGGGATCTGTAGATCCACAGCACAGTCCTCTAGCACTTAAGCTAACAATGTCATTGGTAGTGGTAGAAGGCTGTTTTCTCTGTGGCCCAGCTACTGTAGAGGGGTGGAGACACACTTTGCCAGAGGGTTTCCACAGTTATTTGTTAGACAGTATAACAGTGCAGAAATTCAGCATGAAAGTGTTAAATTCCAAGGTCTGATGGGAGTGTTCTCTAGTGGCTACAGACCCTTCTGCCCTGTCCCCCACGGTTTCTCTTTGTCCGCTTCGGTTCATGTCCCAACTTCTACCCTGCTCCTCCCACTCTGCTCCTCTCCTCCTGACTTCTGCATGGACCTCTGTCCCACTTCCTGCCCGTCTTTGCCCCTCTCCCCTCCCCATCCTCTTTTTCCCTTCTTCCCCCATCCCTTCCACTGGCTCCTATGCCCTTGTCCCTCCACCCCCTTTCCTCACCTCTCTGCATTGGAGACAGGCTGCTTCTCCTTCTCATCCTCACAGCCTGGGTGCCAGCAGAAGGACCACCGAGAGCACAGAAAAGGCAGGCTCCCTGCTCTCAGTTCTGCTTCCGGGCATCACTTCAGCCCCTGGCGGACAGAAGGAGTAATTGCAGGAAAAGCTCTCAGACCCTGCAGGGCTGGGTTGGAGGCAACATACTCATTTGCTCTGTGGAGATGGTGCATACACAGTCTGGTCAGTGCTAGGAGCTGTGAGATGCTTGAACCTGCTCAGTGAGGACAGGCTTCAGAAATTTTACCTGCCAAACTCTAAGAAGTTTCTACAAATTTAGGCAGATTTTGGCAAAAGGCACATCCCTGACACCAGAGCAACCCCTTGCCAAATTTAAAGTTGCTACTCCGTAGCATAGAGGTTCTAGAGGGTCTCTATGAAACAGTTACGATTTTCTTTTACATACAAAACAACATATTTTCCTCTAACCTCATTCTTGGAAATGTCAGAATTGCTTTAACTGTAACTTTTATATATACCTGAGTCAGACACCAGACATGGAAAATTTCAGTCTAAATGGTTATAAGCCACTAATGGGAATTGTCAGGCAATCTTAACTATCGGCCTTGCTATCTGTGCTGCAGATAGTATCTGAAGCTAAATTTGGTTCAGAACGTAACCCTATGCTCAGCAACACAAGCCTTTGAGGGCCCATCCGCTCAATCCTCTGTTTTCTTCACTGGCTCCCCAGGAAAATCCAGGTCCAATTCAAGATTTTGATCTCCAGCTTTAATGCCTCACATGGGAGTGGGCCAAGTTACCCGAGGGACAGGCTGTTCATGCTCCATAGTTATGGTATGATACGATGGCTATTCTCCTCTGGAGCAATGAAACTGCCAGCTTCCAGTGTAAGATGTGGGCTGGAAACAGAGCAACCGCCCCTGAATCTGGAACTCCCTCCTGGAAGAGATCAATTTGATTACAAACAACAGCACTTTCAGAGCAGACTACAAAATCCATTTCTTCATCCTTACTTTCCCACAATAACGCCACCCAAAAATAAAAACCCAGCCTGTGACAACTGGAAGAAAAAGGATACATGTTCACGTCAGAATTTTGGGTGGTGCTCAGATACCGCCAAATAAGACCCTAGATATACAGCTATGTCCTATTGGCTTTTGCTCTCTGAAACAGTGAGGTTTCACTTGTACTTGGATCCATTTCATAATAATAAAAATACACAATGAAATCATAAGTATTTATATGCAAGAATAAACTGAACATCCTGAACCTCATAACTAACATTTTTGAGAACTTCGCATATTTTGCCCATTCTGGGCTCTAGGGACACTGAGCCAAATTCATTTTTGGTGTAATTCCACTGAACAAATGATACACAATAGACCAGTAGTGAAGTAAGGCAGAGCTAAAGAGTAGCAGCTGTATATAGCAATTATCAGAGGGGTATCCACAAAAACAACGAGGAGTCCGGTGTCACCTTAAAGACTAACAAATTTATTTGGGCATAAGCTTTCGTGGGTAAAAAACCCACTTCTTCAGGTGCATGGCGTGTGCCACTGGACTCCTTGTTGTTTTTGTATATAGCAATGTCACTTCCTTTGATTTACACTCTCCTCTGCTAGCAGCATAAACCAGCATCCTGTTTGCCTTCTTCACTACAGCTGCAAATTGGGTCTAAAAGCTTGACGGATTTTTTCCACAATAACTTCATAATTTACAGCATTTTCTGATCACTAAAAGGCAGCAGTACATTTCCATTTAGTGAATAAGCCTAGGTTTTGTGTTTGTTTGTTTGTTTGGGAGTTTTCTGTGCCTCGCTCCACAACTCGTATCTCTGATGAACTGCATCTTCCATCTTTTCAATCAAGCAATCAAGTGACATAAGTAATTGCTATTTAACTGTTGTTCCTTGAACTTTACTGTTGTAGTATAACGTCATCTTTAATCCTACTTTAAATTATTGGTTCTAGATTGTGTACATAAAGAGGAAAGGCCAAACTCTGATCTCAGATATGAAGTCAATGGGAACATAAGTGAATATAGCTTTTAGCCCTGAATAGTATTCTCTTGGGTATCTTCTGAATAACATTTTAGCTTCAAAATAATTCAATGATTGTTTTATTTCCTGCTCTTCAACTAACTTTCCAAACTTCAAAACTTTGACCTCTAGACATTGACTTTCACTATAGAACTTTGTCAATTGTTTCTTAGAAGCCTAAGAATTCATTGTATAATTTATTGACCCTCTTAAGGAATTCCAAAATTAACCAGTATATCAATTTCTTTATATTACCCAGGAAGGATACCTTTCAATCTATCTGTGGTTTTGTAAATCTTCCCTCCTCATATTGCATTTACTCTTTTTTGACTTCTGTTACACCAACAGCTGGTAATGTGGCGATGTGCACGTTTTTAGGATTTCTCGGTTTATTTTGTTAATAAGAACATTTTATTAATTTGTTACCCGATGACGTCCTTCAGTCTGAACAGCTGAAGAATGATGTCACCAGTTAACGAAGTAAAAGCCAGTGTGCATTTTCAGATAACCTTTGACTGTGTGAGGGCAATGTAATGACAGTCGGGAGGCAGAAGATTTAATAGCATTCTGAGCTGGAAATGAGGTGGATGAGCAATGAGTCCTGCACCTGTATTCATGCTTCATGGTTTGTGAAGAGGAGGCAGTGTTTATAATAGCATCTGAACTGAATTGGCTATAAAGTGAAGCACCTAGGTATGTACTTCTCTGTCTCTGGGCCTTAAGCGATATTGTTGTGATTTTTCACTGTATTTGAAAGCTGTGCTGACTCTTCTATATCCCACCTTGGTCATTGTATCAAACATTTAGCTCTGTGGCAACCATACATTCCCTTCTGGGTTCCTTGCTCCTGGCTATACCACAGGTCATGGTATGAGAACGAGCTGGATCCATCACCAAGAGAGAAAACATAAATAAATGGAAAGGCATAAAGGACGACAGAGAGTAAGGCCTGGTTTACACATTGTTTTTGTACCAGCATAACTATTTTGGAGTGTGATTTTTGTTTAACCAATGTAGTTATAGTGTAGAAACTATTATATTTGTATACAGGTGCTTTATACTGGTATAGCTTATGCCCCTTCCCATACAGGAGTAAACTATACCAGTTTAAGCACTTTTATACTGGTATACTTGCATCCACACTAGGGAGGCTGTGCCATTTGCATTATACTGATATAGTTAAAACAATACAACTTTTATGTATAGATAAGGCCTAAGTTGAACTCCAGTCACAGCAGCATGTCATTCCCTTGCAGCCATACATGCGTCTCTGTGCTGTGTTTTCTGTTAATATCCATCTCACTCCAGTAACAGCTGGGAGAAAAACACTTTGGTCAAAGATTCAAAATCTCATTCTTTTCAGCTAATGGTTGAGCAACCCACCTCCAGGTCCTCCCAAGGAAACCTCCAGCAAAACAGGGAAAGCCAGACTTGGCATTCCTAATGGTCTTAAGGTGATACAAAGAAATGGGAAAGCAAAGCTGATAACAGGCCTTCTTTATTGGAGAGACAAGGGGCTCCGTTAAGAAGTTGTTTTGTCAGTTGCTTACTTCTATGCAACCATTTCTAGTTTCGTGGGCCTTGTGCCTTTGTTCCTTCATACAGGAAACTTCAAATAATTACCCTTTAAAAGTCTACATGTCAGACTAAATTCAACATCTAGCATGGTAAATACTTCCCACCGTGCCCCATAGGTTTCATTGTGAATCAGAATAGATGACTAATGCTGTACCTACATATTAAGAAAATTCCCTGACATGTGCATTAATCATTTCTTTTTGAGCAGAGCTCTTAGAATTTTTAACACTTCAGACCCAATGACAATTAACCTTGATGAGATACTGTAAAAGTACTTGGTCTTTGTAGATGTATAAGAATTGTGTATTGTTAACAGCACCTATTGTTGATTTTCCCCTGCTTGACAGGTGATCTTATTGTGTGCCATCTGATTTTTCACAGTACTGTACTAAAATATGCTGCAGTCCATATGCATTAAAAAACTTCAAGATATAGTTTATTTGGAAAGCTCTAATTAACTTCAGTTTCCAATGTGTGCTTTTATATAAGCTTCTAATGATAATGCCCAAATTCACTGGCTTGCACCGTCTGCTTTATGCCATTCCAGTGATGCAAAGCAGTCATAAACCCAGCTTAGCCTTTTGGGAGACTTAAGTATGTGCTTAAAGCTAAGTACAAGAATAATTGGTTTGTTGAACAGGGATGGATTTTAAACACATGCTTAAGCGCTTTACTGAACTGGGGCCCTCAATGCCATCTATCTGATACTTCTTACGAGAACTGCTTCTCCTCTTCAAACCCACACTCAGCCACAAAATTATTATTAGTCTTTTTAAGCAGTTTCAGTGTTCTCTTCTGTCCTATGTACCTCAATCAATGCAAGACTGACTTACTAACATTTACCAGTAGAAATATTTCCATGATTTGTACTGTGATTTAAACATTTAACCATAAATGAGGACGCAAACAGTCTCTGAAGTTAGTTCTAGAAATGCTTTAAAAATAGAGACGACCCGAAATTGTCAATATTTCAAAAAATTTCCTCATAGAAGAAGGTGAATTTTCCCCCCCGGCTGTACTTAGAAATATCTTTGCTTTTGAAAAGAGCCTACAGTAAGACAATATATTCCTATTAAATGCTTCTCAAAGTGCTTTTTGAACAGTAAATGATGGCTTCATTTTGTTTACTTAAAAAAACCCTCTTTAAATAGACCCACGTATAAAAACACATTAAAACGTTGAGGTGGGGATGCCATTTGCCTTGGAGCATTTCTGAATCTTCCTGTGTTTCTGGAGGATGCAGGCTGGGGGAGATGATCGTCCCGTGGTGGCATTTGGTTCCAGAAGTTATATTTTCAGCTTTGTATTATGTGGTTAAAGCTCATGATGGGAACCTGAGCTTTCTGTCCTCCTAGAGACTGTTTCCCATAGGCTTTGTGGAATATGAGGACTTCTGTCCATTGGAAAACAAGGTAAAAAAGGGGAATTCTTCCCTGAACAGTAAATAGGCCTTTTCACTGAAAAGCTTTGGTTATTTGCCATGTGTTTCTTTACTTCTAGGGATCCCCCCTCCCCACTTTTTCCTTGAGGTTTCTTTTCAAGTGTATGCTATAGTTCTGTGATCTTCTAATCCGAAGGGTATTCTTGATAATGAAGGAAACAGGGAGGGGTGGGGATAGAGGGAAGGATGCTCTGAATCTCTATTCCTGAATTTAAAAAGCTCAGTGGCTTTAGACCAAACATATTCTTATGAAAAACGTGTCTACCTCAGCCATATTTGAAGTGGAGTAAAGAATGCTAAAAACATACTTCTTTCCATTAAGGGCACCCAAACACCGACAATAGGTTTTATATGGGGCCAGAATTTCAGCAGGGTCCTGGCTTGTGTTTTTCTGGGTAAAAATGGTGCCTGAGCTTTTACACCCTGCCAAAACACCATCCTTGCAATTCTGCGCCTGCAGACTGCAACCCACAGTGCTCCCATGAAGCCTGACTGACTGGACCCTTTGCAGGCGAAGTGCAAATAGACTGAGGGGATAATTTTTAATAATGTCCTAGCGAAGTTGTAACTGTTCTGCTGTAGAATACTGTTACTCAGCAGTGTTCCATCCAAACGAGCAGTTATACAATAGACTACACAGTAAGCAGGGAAGGTAGCATCAGAAGAGGCGTTCCCACGCCGCTGACAAACGTTACGTAACGCCGGCTATCCACTTCCTTTACAAAGCATCAGACTTTACTTTCACACTAGCTGCTTAGCTGCTGTTTCTCACAGTAAGAACCAATCTAAACTAAATGACACCCTCCATCCATTGGGCCTGATCCTTACTCAAACCGCTGCTGTTGAGTAAACAGGAGCTCTGGGTCAGTTAAATCCACAGGAGCGATCGGATTATGCTCCGGCAAACTGCAGCACATGAGATGTTACACAAATTCATGTTCACAAATTGCACAGGGGTCAAAGCTCTGCTCAAAATGGCAGCTATTGTACATCTAACCACTCTCTCATGATACAGCCCGTGACTAGTTTATGATGATAGATGATCTGGCCTGAGTTAGGGGCAGTGCATTGTGGTGCCCTTGAAGCAGTCCTGAAGGGAGAGACTCTCTGAGAGAGTTACAATCTCTCTTCCAAGTTCCCTGCTTCTCTGGGGAGAGAGTAAACGGAGTTGGCTAGACCTGGCATAGTGTAAGGCACATATGTCCAAGACGCTGTCCATTCCCCTCCCATTCTGCCTTCATCAGCCCATCTTCATCAATGAGGATGTAGCTGCTCTGCAGAGCCTGTTTCCATTCCCGCACTTGCAAATGGCTAGCACAAGGGAGCTGCTTGTACCCCCTTGTGCCTCTGAGCTACTGCGCTAACAGGCTATAATTTGGCCCTATATGGCTAGCAACTATAAAAGGCTGTAATAGCAGAGTTTCTTATATCTCAGGCAGAATTCACCTGCTGGGCTGCAGTCCATGGACTGAGGGGAGGAACAAATCTGCAAAAAAACCCAGGCTCCTGCTGTGTTCCAACTCCTTTTTATAAATATACCCTTAGGATAAAGTGTGGCTAACTTATGAAAAATTATATAACGCTGGGCAAATAGTTTAACTCCATTGGCTTCATGACTTATTTTGTGTCGTTTGTTTTGTTGCTGCCCATCAGCATATCCTGAAACTTTAAACATCAGGCCCTACAAGGTATGTCTACACTGCAATTAAAAACCCATGGCTCACCCAGGTCGGGCTCGGGCTAAGAGGCTATTTAATTGCCATGTAAATGTTTGGGCTCAGGCTGGAGTCTGAGCCCTAGGACCCATGAGGGGGGAGGGGTCCTAGAGCTCTCCAAGCCCGAATGTCTACACGGCAATTAAACAACTCCTTAGCCAGAGCCCTGCGAGCCCGAGTCAGCTGACGCAGGCCAACTGTAGGTGTTTAATTGCAGTGTAGACATACTATTGGAGACAGCTAGCAGCCTCACCCTGTGACAGAGGATCCATTTCTCGGAAATCTTATTCTATACTTGGGTGGAAGATGGAACCTTTTGTTGCAACTATCATTTGCTTTGCCAAGCCTAGACCTGTTCCCAGTCCTGCTATCAATCTCGCCCTCTTTTATAACTCCTGTGGCTTTTTTGACACAACCTTAATTTTATTTTTAGGTCATTTTCTCATCATGAGTCACAGCGGTGACTGTCATTTTACTACAGCGAAATGTGTCAGCAAAACCAAGAATAGTCGTTGTCTGTCGGACTTGCACCTAAAATGCTAATGAGGAAGATGCCGAACGCCGGAAGAAAAATGAACGGTAGCAAAACCAGAAAGCACAGTGAATGATACCTTTAAAATAGTACACTTATTTCCCCCCAATTTCCCTCCATTGCCTTTTGTTAAATGGGGCCCAATTTTGAAGACCCTGGGGCCAAACCCTGGTCTAGATCAGCATCGTTTTCCACTGAAGTCACTGGGGTAGATCCTGAGCGGGAGTAAATTGTCATAGCTCTCCCAACAGAGGATCTGCCCCAGAGACTTCAACCGGGCTACTGGGAGTGAGGACAGTTTACTACAGCTGAAGATGATAAATGCCCCAGCAATTTCAATAGAGCTACACCAACTAAGCGTTTGTTCCTTAAGGCAGGATTCACAAAGGTATGTTGGCCCCTGACTCCCATTCACTTCAATCCCACCCTTGATTTTTGGCAAAACTGCCACTGAAGAAGCCTCTCTGAGTTCTTCCAACATGAAGCTTTCAGGATTGCACTCAAACTTATATTAAAAACCTTCTGCAAGCAATAAATTGTGAATAAACTGGACATCACAACATTTCTCAGAAAAATGCCCAGGTTTCTTGGTAAATCCTGGGATGTTTCAACTACATGGATTCAAGCAGATGGGTCCAGGATCATTTGGAGTTGAATGGGCTGGATAGAATTAGGTTAAGCATAAACAGTTGGGTGTGTCTACCATGCTGAACCACTGGATTCTGGGAGGTTTTGAAAGGTCATACAGGTTCACTATCAGACAGTAAAGGGAGTGCTGAATGAACCATTTCCACTAGTCCACAGTCACACTGGCTTTAAAATACTTCAGACCAAAACAGTGTAGACAAAACTAGTTCTTATCACTCTGCAAGAAAATCTGATTTTATCCATTTCCTTAGATTGCATGGCATTCTGTGGTGGCAAGCAGAAGAGGAACGAGTGGTATCACCTTGTATCTTTGAGTAAAAAACAGTAGAGATAGTCATGTTATAATTGTGATGCTCTTTGTTCCTGGAGGTGAAACAGTAGTAGCTCCCCCAAGAAATACAATAGCCAGTGTGGAGCTAAAATCCCTCTAAACATCAGTGTAATGGAGACTGATCTAGTTTGGTTCTCTGTTGTATAAACAGAAGGGACAGATTAAGTGACTAATTCACAGTTTCCTACATTTAAGGCCAGAAGAGACCATTAGATTATCTAGACCAGTGGCTCTCAACCTTTCCTGACTATTTTACCCCTTTCAGGAATCTGATTTGTCTTGCATATCCCCAAGTTTCACCTAATTGAAAAACTACTTGCTTACAAAATCAGACATAAAAATACAAAATATCATAGCACATTATTACTGAAAAATGGCTTACTTTCTCATTTTCTCATATAATTATAAAATAAATGAATTGAAATATAAATATTGTACTTACATTTCAGTATATAGTATATAGAGCAGTATAAGCAAGTCATTGTCTGTATGAAATTTTAGTTTGTACTTTGACTTTGCTAGTGCTTTTTACGTATCCTGTTGTAAAACCAGGCAAATATCTACATGAGTTGATGTATCCGCTGGAAGCCCTCTGTGTATCCTCAGGGGTATGCATATCCCTGGTTGAGAACCACTGATCTAGACTGACCTCCTTAATAACTCAGGCCATAGAATTTCACCCAGTTCTCCTTGCCTTGAGCATAATAAATTGTGTTTGATTAAAGCATATCTCCCAGAAAGGCATCCAGGCTTCATTTGAAGATGTCAAGACATGGAGAATCTACCACATCCCTTGGTAGTTTATTCCACTGGTTAATAACCAGAGGCGACATGTTGGGGGAATGGGGGAAAGGCATGCAGAATCAAGTGCCCCCCACTCAGCAGTCAGCCCGGGAGGGGAACAGAAGGGGCGGGGTCAGAGCCGCTTCCAGCTGCTGGGACACTGCCCAGTGCAGTGCAGCAGCTGCCTGAAAGGGTGCCCAGCTGTGGTGGTGACGGGATGCCTCCCGCCCAAGCTTGGCTTCCAGGGACAGCAAACGAGTGAGCCAGAGCCCCCCCTGCCACCCCGGCATGCTTAGCCCCTGCCCCCCAGAAGCCAAGCCCAGGCAGGAAGTGGGCTGCCACTGCCGCCCCTCCCCAGCCAGACTCTCTCCAAGCATCAGACTACGCTGCACAGAGCAGCGACCAGGAGCGGCGGCATCCCGCTATCCGCCCGGGCTTGGCTTCCGGGGACAGGGGCCGAGCATGCCAGGAGAGCGACCAATGTGCCATGGGGCGGGGAAGCCGGAGCAGAGGGAGGACAGAGCCCCTCCCACCACAGGTAGTGTGTGGCAGGGAGAGCGCAGGGGCCTCAGGCTGGGGAGGAGACACATTGAGAAGTCACGTGTCCTCTCCTTTAGCTTGTCCCCCCCTACCCCTACCCCCAGTACGGGAATGCACCAGTCATCTATGTTAATGACCCTCACTGTAAAAAAAATGGTGCCTTAGTTCTAATTTGAATTTGCCTGGTTTGAGCTTCCAGCCATTGGATCGTCTTGTAATGCTTTTTCTCCACTTGATTAAAGAGCCCTTTAGTACCTGGTACATTTGCCCCATGAAGGTACTCATACACAGTAATAAAGTAACCGCTCAATCTTTTTGATGAGCTAACCAGAATGAGCTCTTTAAGTCTCTCACGGTGAGGCATTTTCTCCAGCTCTGAGATAATATTTGTGGCTCTCATTGTGACGTTATTGCATTCTAGGAAACCTTTGGCGCTTGGGGGCTAGAACCATGATGGCAGAGTCTGCCCCAAATCAGCTCGAGAGAGAAGAGTTTTGAGAGTGCAAATGGATCTGGTTTCCAAAGGTGTTGTGTGGTTCCTTCAAATGCCTGGCAAGGAGTTCACAAAGGTTAAATCAGATTACATAAGAGTAGAACTGAAAGCATTGGAACCTCAGAGATTACTTCAGGACAAAAAACAAGCAAAACAAAAATCCTTGGGATTCAGTATGAAAAGAGTTAAACCAGACAACAAAACCTAACACTGTTTGCAGGATTAATCTGTCTTTTTTTTAAAACGAGTAGCGCTAGCGCTTGCACTTACAGCCACCATGGTCACTGGGTTGTACCACATGTCACTTAACAGCCAGTTCTGTGATCACAATCTCCTATTATTAGAAATGTAATAGTCATAGCTTGTTAAAAACTCATTTTAAAATCCGTTGCCACCTGGAAGACTAGACTAAACAGATCAACAGCATAGGCTATCTATGAATATTCTGAGCAGAAACATAATTAGGGCTGCAATTAAGATTATCATTTAGTAAGCAATGTAGACAAGTCTGAAAAGATAAGCCTCTATCAGTTGCTGTTGGGGTCTAAGTGATTATTAGGCTTATAAGTTTTGGGCCATGTGTTTTTTCTGGCAATGTGGAAAATATGTTGAACAGCTTTCAAAACTCCAGTAATGATTGCAGTTTATTTCCTCTAACGACCATTAATAATGGAATGCTATCAGCACACAGCTTGTGTGCGTGGATGGTCATAGGCACAACAATGAAAAAGTGCAAGCTGGGCATATGCTGGTTAGTCTTTCTCAGCGCAGCCACATTAATATAGTGCTTTTCGTCCCAAAAGGTTCACTCGCCACTCAACTGCGCCCGTCTCTGGAGCACAACACACCAGCTGTTTAACAGCACACAGCAGTTCTGTATATTGAAGAATACTATCTGCGGTAAGAAGACACTGCAGGGTGATTGTAGGCAGGCAAATGTAATTACCCAGATCAGAATTTTCTTAGGACACTCAGACTATCACCTTGACCATGATAAAACATCTCATGGGCTCTTTAATGACCTCAAGAGTTCAGGACCTCAGTTTTATGTGCCCTCTGCAATATCTGGGTGAAAGACACAGGCTATTCCCTGCTTTGACCATTCCCATGGCTGCCTTAAGGCAACAGTAGATGGCAGTCAATTCTGCAGCATCGGTTTCTTTATCTCTGCTTCTCCTGATAATCATCTCTGACAATGGGATGCCCTCAGGGCAATTCCCTGGAACGTTAGTCTTCCTTTAGAGTGGTGCTTCCCAATTTTTTCAGTCCCACCACCCACCCATCACAAATACACCCTATTGACCTGAAAGCTATATTGGAACTCACCCAGTATTATAAATATACACAACAGTCATGGCCTGTATATCATGCGTCTCTGACTCACTCTGCTGAAGCAATACACAGGGAGTGGAAACTGGCTGCAACTCACCAGCTTGGGATTTCACTACCATGGGGGAGTCCCTAGCAGGCATAGAGCCAGTAGAGCCTGCTCCAACGCACTTATCCATCGTCCAGGAGCATGGCAAAAAGTGCACTGTGCACCAGCTATCTCCAGCTGGCAGACAGCATCTTGGGGCTGCTTTCAGCTAGCAGAGTTTAGAACAGCCCCCAGGCTGCTCTAAATGCCACCATGACTGTGGCCAGAGATTCAAGAAGCTGTAACCAGTTTCCTAACAGCCCTTCTCTTTGCCTGTGCTGAATAAAACAACACAGAAGAGAATTTGAGAGAACAAGTTTTTCAAATGCTTGAGTTTATTTGGGTCAAAATCTCTAGGCATTTTCCTTCAAATAGCAGCCAGAAGCACCACCTGTTCTCAGGTTGCATGAGGGCCAGTATATTTTGCAATTCTATGAGATGCTCAGTAAGAAGCCTTCGTTTTGTTTCCAGAAACAGAAATAAGTTGAGTAAGAACTTGCCTTCCTTTAAATAACTGATTTCACACACACACACCCCCGCCCCATGAAATATTCAATTGGCCTGTTTTTATCTTTGCAGTGTTTACTTTCCAAGTGTCTTTGCAGCTTTTATAGCTTCATGCTTTTATTAGCTCAAGCTTCTCCACAAAATACATGCTGAGGCTGGGGCCAGCCTCTTTTTCCATTTGTGTAAATCTATACTAGATATACACAGGATTGTATATTTTTGTGGGTATTTTTTGCTTTTTAGCAATTGATTTATCTACTCTCGTGTTACACGTTTGGGAAGCCACAGGAACATACTCAGGCCTTCTCTGTGATTTACTTCCACTGTTTGTGAACAATCAGCAGTTTTTTGAAAGTAAATCTACATTTTCAAGATAAGAAAAACATGACAGGTCTTTTTGTAGCACAACTCTTACTATTCAGGATATAATCACATAGCTGCATTTGTGACTAACACTGTTTGCAGTGTTGCTGTAGCTGTTTTGGTCCCAGGATCTGAGCAAGACAAGGTGGGTGAGGTCATAGCTTTTATTGGACCAACTTCTGTTGGTGAAAGACAAACGTTTGAGCTCCACAGACGTCTTCTTCAAGTCTATCTTCTCTGATTGGTTAGGGGACTTGTTCTCATTCTCCTGGATAATGATCTGCCCTATTTTATTCATGCTTTTGTCACTTCTCAGTTGGACTACAGCAATGCAATATATTTGGTAGTGAAGTTAAGCAAATCTGTGTTTGCTGAAGTGGGGCCTAACTACCATACGCGCCAATTCCATGGGTGCTCCTCCCCCCTAGCAGCGCCTCCCCTTTCCCCCCAGCGCCTCCCACCTGCCTTGGATCAGCTGTTCCGTGACGTGCAGGAGGTGCTGGGGGGGGGAGGGGAGGAGCGAGGGCAAAGCGTGCTCAGGGGAGGAGGCAGAGTGAGAGCGGGAAGAGGCGGGGTGGGGGTGGAGCAGGAGTGGGAAGAGACAGGGCGGGGGTGGCGCCTTGGTGGAAGGGGTGGAGTGGGGGCAGGGCTTGGGGTGGAGCTGGGGAGGAAGCATCCCCGGCAGATTAGAAAGTCAGTGCCTATGCTAACTACCTTTTCTTGAGTATCCCTTGTGTATCTTTCCCTTGCTTGAGCCATCAGAGCAGAAAGCCATCTTCAACTAGACCTGAGATGAAAGCTATGTAAATGACTGGTGGCTTGAATGGGGCTTTATGTGAGTGGACGGGCTCATCTATGTTCAGTTCATTGCAGGATCAGGGCCTTGGTGTTTCTGATCCAGTGACTAGATTACTTACTTTCTCTATGTATTTATATGGTCCACATCTTCATAGTGTCTCAACACTTTCACCCGTTGTGCCTCATGTTCTTTAGGCAAACAATCTACAGTGTCTTTTCCTGACTGCATTTCTTGTAAAAGTAAATTCACCCCCTGATATTTTTCTTCCCTATTTTAATGTAGCAAATCCCCCTAGAAAAATAGAGTAGTATTAAAATTATAGCAACAGCGGCATGTGTGCTGTGGAAGAATTGCATACTTATCACTCCTGTAATTATGTAAATTGAAAAATAATAAACTTTATAAATCAAAATTTAAAGTTCTCCAGGTTGGCCTCACTCTTGTTTGGGAACATTCAGAATAGTTTTTATTGACTATGCCACAAACCCTTTCCTCCCCCATTCCCCATTTAATCATGAATAACTCTTTTTACAATGCTGTTTTGGAGTTTCCACATCTGCACTAGAGTCACATTTAACCTCGTGGTTTCTTTGAACATTTTACACAGTGGTTTTTCGTCTTTAATCAGTCCATTCAGTGGTGAAATAAGTCTAGCACCTCCCAGGGGCCAGATCCTGAGCTGGAGTAAGTCAGTGAAGCTATGCCAACTTGCAACAAATCAGGATTTAAACCTTAAGAACTGAAATTCAGACTGTCACAGCAAAAGCCAGGGGGCTCATACAACACTGATTAAAGCCAGTGGGATTATTTCCATTAACAGGAGTTAGAATGAGCCCTAAATCAGCATTTTTTTCTCTTTTATAGCTGAATTCTACTCTGTGATCCACCTTTTGGATCTCTTATATGTAGTGACGACCTGTATGGCACGTCCACCATTACTGTCCGTTCAGGCTGTGTGCAGAATTTCTTCAGTACCAGTGGGAGTTCCATGTTTGGTACAAGTGTGGAATTGGCAGATAAAACATTTGCTGTGTGTCAAAGAACAGAATGTTCCACTGAGCATGTGTCATCTCTCCCTTTAGGTACTTACCCAGCTGCAAGAATGGAGAAGTTATATGGAAATAAAGGATTTAAAAAAAAAAAAAAAAAGGAAGGAGAAGGGGGAAGAGGACACCTGTATTAAGTGCCCAGCACTGGGGTGTATGAGCAGGGCCGGTGCAAGGAAGTTTCATGCCCTATGCAAAACTTCCACCTTGCACCCCCCCCCCCCCCACCCTGCGGCAGCTCCCCACACCCCCAGCCTGGGGAGCCATGCGGCAGCTCCCCACCTTAGCTCACCTCTGCTCCGCCTCCTCCCCGAGCACGCCGCCCCCGCTCTAATTCTCCTCCCCTCCCCGGCTTGCGGGGCCAAACAGTTGATTTGCGCTGCAAGCCTGGGAGGCGGGAGAAGTGGAGCGGCGACCGCGCTGTCGGGGAGGGGGCATAGGAACGCTGTAAAAAAAAATTGGGGGCACTGCTTTTTGGTGCCCCCAAATCTTGGCGCCCTAGGCAATCGCCTAGTTTGCCTTACTGGTAGCACCGGCCCTGTGTAGGAGCACAGTTGAAATGGCTGCTAGCACTAGGTCATAAACACTCTGAAGTTCCTCAATCAGTGGCAAAACTCTTACTGAGTTCAGCAATGCAGGATCAAGCCCAAGAAGAGAAAAACCAGAATCCTGATGCCATAGACTCATAGATTTTAAGGTCAGAAAGGACCATTGTGATCATCTAGTCTGACCTCCTGCACATGGCAGGCCACAGAACCTCACCCAGCCACTCCTGTAATAGTTCTATAACCTGTGGCTGAGGTGCTGAAGTCCTCAAATCATGGTTTAAAGCAGTGGCGGACAATCTGCGGCCCACTGGAAGCTGCGGGGGGCTGTGCCTGCAGACGGTCAACGTCCGCAAAATGTCTCGTGGCCTGCAATCAGCTTACCCTGATGGGCCGCATGCAGCCCGCGGCCCTCAGGTTCCCACCACTGGTTTAAAGACTTCAAGTTACAGAGAATTCACCATCTATGCAAGTTCAAAGCTGCAAGTGACCTATGCCCCATGCTGCAGAGGAAGGCGAAAAACCTGCAGGGTCTCTGCCAATCTGACTTTGGGGGAAAATTCCTTCCCAACCCCAAATATGGTGATCAGTTAGACCCTGAGCGTGTAGGCAAGACCCACAAGGCAGATACCTGGGAGATAATTCTCTGTAGTAACTCAGAGCCCTTCCCATCTAGTGTCCCGTTTCTGGCCATTGGGAATTTTGGTACTGGCAGTTGCCAATGCGCCACATGCCATTATAGGCTGTTCCATCATACCATTTCCCCCATAAACTTATCAAGCTCAGTATTGAAGACAGTTAAGTTTTTTGTCCCCACTGTTCCCCTTGGAAGACTGTTCCAGAACTTCACTCATCTGATGGTTAGAAACCTTCACCTAATGTTGAGCCTAAACTTGTTGATGGCCAGTTTATAGCCATTTGTTCTTGTGTTCACATTGGCACTTAACTTAAATAACTCCTCTCCTTCCTTGGCATTTATCCTTCTGATTTATCTATAGAGAGCAACCATATCTCCCCTCAGCCTTCTTTTGGTTTGGCTAAACAAGCCAAGCTCTTTGAGTCTCCCCTCATAAGGTAGGTTTTCCATTCCTCGGATCATCCTAGTAGCCCTTCTCTGCACCTGTTCCAGTTTGAATTCATCTTTCTTAAACATGAGAGTCCAAAATTGCACATTGCACACAGTATTCCAGATGAGGTCTCACCAGCGCCTTGTATAATGGTACTAACACTTCCCTGTCCACAGGAAATACCTCACCTGATGCATCCTAGGACTGCATTAGCCTTTTTTCATGGCTGCATCACATAGACAGCTCATAGGCATCTTGTGATCAACCAGTACCCCAGGTCTTTCTCCTCCTCTGTTGCTTCCAACTGATAAGCCCCCAGTTTATAGCAAAAATCCTTGTTGTTAGTCTATTGCACTTTGCACTATTAAATGTCATTCCATTTCTATTACTCCAGTTTACAAGGCCATCCAGATCTTCTTGTATGATATTCCAGTCCTCCTTTGTATTGGCAATACCTCCCAACTTTGTGTCAGCCGCAAATTTTATTAGCTCACTCCTACTTTTTGTGCCAAGGTCAATAATTAAAATGTTAAATAAGATTGGTCCCAAGACCAGTCCCTGAGGAACTCCACTAGTAACGTCCATCCAGGGCCGGCGCCAGCTTTTTTGCCACCCCAAGCGGCGAAGGGGGGGGGGGCGGCGGAAAAAAGCCGTGATCGTCGACACTTCGGCGGCTGCTCTCCCTCGCCGCTTCATTCTTCGGCAGCAATTCGGCGGCCGGTCCTTCCCTCCGAGAGGGACTGAGGGACCCGCCGCTGAATTGCCACCGAAGACCCGGACGTGCCGCCCCCTTCCATGGGCCGCCCCAAGCACCAGATTGCTGCGCTGGTGCCTGGAGCCGGCTCTGTGTCCGTCCAGCCTGACAGTTCACCTTTCAGTATGACTGTTGTAGTCTCCCCTTTAACCAGTTCCTTATCCACCTTTCAATTCTCATATTAATCCCCATCTTCTCCCATTTCTAATAATTTCCTCTGTGGAACTATATCAAATGCCTTGCTGAAAGCCAGCTAGATTAGATCTACTGCGATTCCTTTGTCTAAAAAATCAGTTATCTCAAAGAAGGAGAAGATGCACACTAGTGGAGATGAACATAGTGAAAGTAATATCTCATTTAATCATATTATTTTCCTCCTCAAATATCCAATTTGAAACAATAGAGACATCTTGGAATGTAGCCAACCTGCAATCTAAGTTTTTACTCGGTAGCGCAGACATGAACAAGATGGCTGTACTTAGACTAAATGATATTATTAATGATTGAAATTAACCATGATCAATCAAGCACAGAACTTGTAAACCACAGCCCTGAAGTGCATTAACAAGCACAGGAGAAGTTTGGGGAAAACCCACCCAATGAGTAGGGCTGTCTGACTTGAAGGAACCCAGAAAAAAAGTCATGGTTGAGTGTGTCGTTGCCCACTAAATCAGGCAAACAATCTGGATCCAGATCTGATGTTCTGTGATCCATCCTGCATCCAGGGCCAGATCTAGGAGCAGGTGAGCAAAGCAGTTAACCTGAGTGCTACTTCCAGGGGGTACCAAAGTGCTGTGCTGCCTAGCTGATTTATTTATTTATTTATTTTGCTCCAGTTGGCTGGTCACACCTGCCTGCATCTGCTGTGCATTGGCTTCTTGGCCATCTTATGTACACTGAAGCACAACATGCTGACATTTTCACAGCACCATCAGACTGCCACATTATGTCTGCTGAACTGAGCTTGTAACATTTGGATTCTGTCTGGCAGACGCAAATGCAGCTGTCCCAGAGTGGTTTTGATCGCTGTCTGCACCAAGTGTCCTTCTCTAAAGTTTAATGCTCAGAGCTCTTACAAAATTCCTGTTATGTTCCTTTTCAGTATTTTGGGGGAATCTGTGCTAATTTCACCAGGGTGTGCATGTGTGTGCACATGCAAAATATTGAAATTTATTTTTAAAAATGCCAGAACGCTTTTAATTAGCAGAACCAGCATTTTGCTTTGGGGGAAATGGAAGTGGTTGTATGTAATAGTTTTATTTATAATATTCGCTGCTTATGTGCTTTCAGAGCCATTTTTTTTAAACACAGAGCATTCACTAAGATGAAAAGCAGATCTCCTAGAAAAGCCAAATACATTCAAGCTTAAACATGGCTTAAGGTTTAAATGAAAGGATGGGGATGTAGGGCTTACAGTGTAAGAGCTGCTTTTCATATAGGGACTAGTTCTGCAGCGTCGCTTGGTTTAGTCTTTTGAGTTTGTTCAGTGGAGGAAGAAGATGACGGGGTGGATATCAGTGGTTAGGCAGCTGATGTGCTGGGAACCACAGTTTTTCATAAACTGACATGTTTTGTCTCATGGTCACACCTTATGCTCCCCTGTTTGTTGTATCTGTCTGTCGCTTGTCTAAGACTGCAAGTTCTTCGGGCCAGGGATTGTCTTCGTATGTGTTTGAACAATACCTAGCACTGTGGGGCCCTGGCCTCTGATTAGCCCTTTAGGCACTAACCCAATCTAAAGAATGATGATCCTTGCACAGGTGAAACACTGGGGCAACGTTTCACTGTTTTAGGTTTGCCTTTCATTGTGAGCTTTAATGGGCACCTACAGGTTAGCAGCATGGAGTGCCGCTACAAGGAACAGTCAAACTCAACAGAATGAGAGGGGGATGTGTTTGTTAGAGGGCCCAATGGTTCATTATAACACTAATTAATAAGTGCTGCTTTTCTGCCTCATAGGACTGTTTTGACTTACAGCTATGTTATTATCCTGTGTCTAGCAGTTTCTAATTGCAGAATGCGTCAGCCAGTTAAATGAACGTGGTATCTTCTTATTTTGAGGAAAATGCATTTCCAAGCAGGTCTTGCCAAGAATACACCTTCTCCTCTTCCCTGCCCCGCCCTTTTTAAAGGCCTAAAGAGACAATCGAGTGTGTCATAGCATTTAAATGAAATGTATCACTCCCACCGCAAGCCCTCTCATTTCAACCTTCAGCCAAGTTTCACCGTTAATATTCCAAGTTCTCAGGGGCTCATGGGCTGTCAGCAAAAAGGTGAAAAGAATAGAGCCTTTTGAAAAAGAAAAATGAGAGGATTGTCCCTACTTTTCAGGAAGACTGTAGTAGAAATTTTTAGATAAATACTGAACATTTCCATCTTTATTCAAGCCAAATTCCCATGGAGTCCCAACAGCAGGAGTTGACCTAATATGATTGGGCCAGAATGATGATTATTTAATGATCCAAATAACCTGACAAGACAAAGTTACAATCTCATCTCGGTAATCACTTTTAATCCCCCACCCCCACCAAAAAAACCCCACCCCCAACTCCAGGCTTGTCATACATATTGTGTGACAAGCCAGTGTATGAATCTACAGTGCACGAGCTTGCCCTGCAGTGACATGCCACGTGGCCACTGCTATACTGCACTAAAAGTTTCATAGTGTGCTTTGATGTATTGCTATTTGAAACAGTAGCCCGTCAAAGTGCACCTTTGCTGTTCTTATTGGCCTCTGAACCTATTCTAGACTGGTTGAGGTTGTCTGTGAAACAAAGAGTAAGAAATTCTGGGATTGAATGGTGGCAGGCTGGATGGTTTATGGTATGGAAAAGTTCTGCAGAATGTGACTCTGCTTCCTGCATTGCAGAAGGCAGAGCTGGTTATATGGGCAGACAAGCAGGGCAGTTGCCCTGGGTGCCAACTTCCAGGGGCACTGAACTGCTGTGCCCGAGCAGGTGTTTTTTTTTCTTGCTCAGCCAGTTCAGGGGTAAAAAAGTTTTTCACCTTGGCCAGCACAATGGCTAGAGCCACTCCTTGCAGAGGGAGAAGTAGTCTCATACTGTGTTGTCTGCTCAAATTTTCTTCTGGCCTGCTTTTTCTGAGAAAAATGGCAATCTATGTGGATGATGGGGAACAGGAATGCATTTCAACCCTGGTTCCTGTGGCAGCAGTTAGTGTGTGGTTGTACTACTGCACTAATTCTACTACTTCTTGGTTGGATAGAGTTTTCTGTGTGTCAGCTTGGAGTTTGGCTTGATCCAAGAATGGACCATGAGAGAGTAGTGGTTGTGTGTCTTGCAATGGTGGAAATTAAACAGAAATTCTTTATTAATAAGGGGTGGAAACTTCACTGAGGTTCTCTCTCTTCCTACTATAATCTAATATTGCAGTCAAACACTCCAGTAAGGTGTGACCCATGGATAGTCAGCTTTAATAAATCTCTTCAAACTGTTTAGATCAGTCCACTTTTCACTAATGTAGCATTTTACTAAATTAATACCTACTGACACACATCTACATAATATATAAGGTGGCAAGAAAACCAGTGTCAGTCTATTCTTTACTGTGGGGAATTAACTGAACTTCATGGAAACAAAAACAGCAGTAGTAATAAATATATCTAGCAAACCTAATACTTTCATCTCATCCAAGTTCTTTCTCCCTTAAGTAATCATCTGAGAAGAGATTATACAGTTACTGTACAAGATAACTGCTCCTTATTAGGAGAATAAAACCCATCCAAATGGAAATTCTTTCTTGTATTCCGTCTCCTGGAGTACTTCAGATTTTATTCATGTCCATAATGGCTCGGAGGGTTATTTTCTGGAATGGATCTCTATCAGGATAGAAGATCAAGTCATGTTCAAGCCAAGTACAAGTAGAAATTCAGTCTTTTATGAATGAGCAAAGTGGTGAATGAAAGAAATCTACTCTTTGTTTCATTAAGTGTTTAATTCAGTCAAGCTGGACCTCAGCCTCAGAGATCAGGCCTGTTCTGGGCTTCCCAAAGCTCAGGCTTGTCTAGGTCTGTGGTTTTACTTCAGCCCCTTGCAGTTAGAGGACCTCTGTCCATTGTAGATTCAGATCTGAATCTGTCCACAGTCGAGGTTGTTCTGGGCCATGGATTTTATTTCATTCCCATGTCCAGTTTACAGAAAAACTAAATATATACGTTCTGTCCGTGAAATGTCTATTTATTTGATACACTTTTGTTTTCTTTGTTTAACAATACTATTTTTATTTCAATTCCTCCCCTCTTCACCTTGGGTTACATTTATCTTCCATTAGGGAAGAAACTACTGGTTGCAATTAAGCTGTGAGAAGCTATCCAATTTCATTTTGTGGGGATTCTGTTTCATGAAAAATTCAAAAGCTGGTTTTTGCTTCCCCACAACCCCAAACTAGCAAACCAAGCTGGACAAATGAATGGAGAATATCTTTCAGGAACCATCGTGAATTGGCAGAGAGAGGAACCACAGGAGATAATACGTTTTGTTTCTCTTAGTTCCAGTTTATAGGATTGTATGAAAGTTTGATGTAATACTGCAGATAAAAAGATAAGAATATTTTCCATACAGCTGTAACTGGAGAATGCCATTAAAGAAAGTTCTCCAGCTAGTATGAATATCTGTCTCAAAAATATTTCCTCAGAACAATCTAAGACGTCTCCCCATTACCTGCAGAACTTGGTGAATTCAGCAAAATAATTTCCCACAAATATTTGAACTTTTAAAGTGATTTTTAAATGACTCCACTTTAGTCATGTTTGCACCCATGGTTTTGATGTCCACAAGCGTTCATGCAATTCAGTTTTATCAGAACAGTCTTACTGAAAGCAACTATTAAGTTTGTGCACTCAAATGCATGCAGACAGTGAATTCTAGCTTTGCTTTCTTAAGCCTTCGCACAAGAAGGCTATTATAAGTGGTATATCAATTCATTCACGGAACAGAAGGAATACTATGTGACTCGTGACCAATCACAACTAAGCAACACAGTTCCAACTGTAAATTCAAGGCTGAAATCCCAGTCCTATTGAAGGCAATGGTAAAAATCCCATTGACTTCAATTGAGGCAGGATTTCACCCCCAATATTTAAGCTATAAAGTTTGCAAAAAATTGGTTGAATAATTTCAGATAATAAATTCAAGAAAACTGGTCTTTTTTGTAGATAGAGAACTAAAAAAAAGAGAGAGTAATCAAATAAAAAGCTCTCTGAATTATTTACTCTGCTCTACTTACCAGACAGTACAGCAGAATGCTACTTTATCACTGCGATCTTTGAAAATGACTATCCCCCAAAAGAGAGAAATGCTAGAAACCCCATAAAGTCCACTAGGGGCTTCATTATTGCTCTTGATTTTAGGTGAAAGGTTCTCAGGTACTCTGGTGATGGGCAGCAGTATAAAACCCTTTAGAGAGACAGACATGTGGGATTTTCCAGCATTTTCGCTACTCAGAATGCTGGGAGGTGTCTCTTCCTCCTGATTGACATGACTGATGTTTATAAAAACACATCTGCCTGTGCTGCTTACCTCACTCGCTTTCAGACACTCGCATTTTGAATTGTGTCTTTAAGATGAGGTAACCCAGAGGTACAAACCTCCGTGGTCTTCCCAGGGCAGCAAGCTCTCATTCCAAGCACAAAGCGGACAGTGCCAATTGGCACGCAGCCAGACTGCCACTGAAAAGAGCTATGTTCTAGTTTCCCACTCCTGGAGCACAGTCTCTCAAGCTGTTTCCACTCCATTGCTTTCTAGCAGTCGAGCCAATTTCCTGTCAGATACTACAGGCCTACCTGTAGCCCCATAAAGCAACAACTGAGCTGAATAGCCATTGGCCCTTCAGTGGGACTGACCTCACTGTGGCAGGGTATGGGTTTGTGTCAATATCTCCAAATAGTCAAATGGCTCCTAGGGTGACGTAGGGGGTCTGTCAAGGCTGCTTCCCCACTCTGAACTTGAGGGTACAGATGTGGGGGCTTGCATGAAAACTTCTAAGCTTAACTACCAGCTTAGATCTGGTCCACTGCTACCACTCCCAATGTGCTAATTCGCTTCCCTGGGTAGCCTTGAGAGACTCTTCACCAATTCCCTGGTGAATACAGATCCAAACCCCTTGGATCTTAAAACAAGGAGAAATTAACCATCCCCCCTCCTTTCTCCCACCAACTTCTGGTGGATCAGGATCCAACCCCCTTGGATCTAAAACAAGGAAAAATCAATCAGATTCTTAAAAAGAAAGCTTTTAATTAAAGAAAAAGGTAAAAATCATCTCTGTAAAATCAGGATGGAAAATAACTTTACAGGGTAATCAAACTTAAAGAGCCCAGAGGAATCCCCCTCTAGCCTTAGGTTCAAAGTTACAGCAAACAGAGGTAAACACTCTAGCAAAAAGGTACATTTACAAGTTGAGAAAACAAAGATAAAAACTAACACGCCTTGCCTGGCTGTTTACTTACAAGCTTTGAAATATGAGAGACTTGTTCAGAAAGATTTGGAGAGCCTGGATTGATGTCTGGTCCCTCTTAGTCCCAAGAGCGAACAACCACCAAAACAAAGAGCACAAACAAAAGCCTTCCCCCCTCACCAAGATTTGAAAGTATCTTGTCCCCTTATTGGTTCTTTGGGTCAGATGTCAGCCAGGTTACCTGAGCTTCTTAACCCTTTACAGGTAAAAGGATTTTGGAGTCTCTGGCCAGGAGGAATTTTATAGTATTGTACACAGGAGGGCTGTTACCCTTCCCTTTATAGTTATGACAGGGTCACTTGTCTGAGAAATATGAATGCAATCTGTATACTAGGGACAGGTCTACTCTGCAGAGTTTGGATCAAGAGCTAGCTCTTACCTGGCCTTAAATCCTGAGTGTTCAGTCATATCCAGGATTTAGGTGTATTCCTCTTTATAGACTGTAACCATTATCACCAAATGTATTACAGCCCACTAATTACTCAACATCTGCTAAACCAGGGGGTATTTATTTTTGACACAAGGCATATTTGATCCACATCTCTGCTTTCTAGCCTGGAATTAGGAAGAGTGGCTAACTGAAGCCTCCAAGTGTCAGTTTAGGAGTCTGTGTATCCACAAGTGCAGGCCATCTGTCTCTTTCCACAATCTAACAGAATAGTTCTAGGTATCAGGGTGGTAAATCTGTGGCCTTTATGTAATCTCACCCACCTGTCTCCATATACAGTATCTGCACACTCTCTGTGGCTATATATGTGTTTCACTGGAGTCGAATATAATCATTTAAGGATCCTAAAGATGTCTTATTCCTAGACCGTTAAAATTTTTTCATTATGCATCTGTTTGTTATGAAATTCTGTACCAACTGCTGCTTTTTTGAGAATGCTATCTAGAAAATTATTTAACTCAAAATGCTCTTGCATTGTGTTGGCGCGATTGGGTTTGTTATATATATTTGGGAAGTACAGTCTGCTTCAGGTAAGATACTGTCGCCAGCAGCTTGGGAAAGATTGAAGCTGGAGAATGTGCAATCCCCAGAGACTTGTCTGTGGTTCGCACTTCAGGTGCCAGATTCTCTTGTTTCAAGACAGGTCTCTGACATGCTGCTCTACCTGATTAAACCTGCACTTGTTTAGTTCTGGCTTATACTGTGTGAGGCGCTTTGTTGAGAAATGAAAATTACCGGCATTTGCCTGGCAAATGCAATTGTTCAGAGTGTTATGAATTAAGATTCTTTAATTACAAAGAGCTGCATCTGATAGGTTAATTTCAAAACCAAGTTAACACCACACTAGTCTTTGAGCTGATGCTATTGAATTACATTTTGTCTAACAGACCTTTTCCCACCCTGAGTTCATATTGTAGTCGATTAATAAACAGCATGAGAACAGGGAAACAATAAACAATAGGCTTTGTTCAAGGCATTCCAATCTTTACCTATGCATTTGAGTGGAGGAGAAAATTACACTTTTCTGATATGTATCTCTCATATTAATGGCCCATTTGGTACATTTCCATTGTAACACCAAGCTATGGTATTCTGTGATAGGCAAACACAATATAATATTCCTAGTGATAGAATCCTAGAAATTAGAAATGGTATGTAGTCTATCCCTCTGTAAACGCAGGATTGTTTCACTTATACTACAGTCTCTTGTGCTTTTGTCCAATTGCGTTTTAAATTACTTGAAAGTTATGCTTTGTTAATTATCTGTTAGGACTAACCGACATGGAGTTGGAGAGAGATAGTCAAATCCCAAGTAAGAAGAATTTGTATCCAGTGGGTGAAATCCTGGCTTCTTTGAAGTCAATGGGAGATTTGCCATTGACTTAAATGGAGCCAGGATTTCATCTAAAATCTTTAAATTGTTGCAGCCGCACCTAAGAAAGGAAAAAAAACTTCCCTAAAATGTATGAGTTGCTTTAAAGAAACACTGTCAACCTGAAATATAATTTAAAAAATAAATGTGGTTTCAGGTACTACCCATGCTCCTGAGTCCTCTTGCCATTTTTGGTTGTTTTACAGTCACGTTATCCTACATTTTTAATACATATATTTTTTTCCTCTTCCTGATTGCTATGTGAAAGGTCCATACAAATAGATTAACTGATTGTACAGAGGAAACAATGAAGCTGACGCTGCAGAAAGTGCTGTCAAATTCCCAAAGTAAACACAATGGAAGATAATTATTTTTCTCTAATCTCTTTCAGGTACAGTTATTTCAGGTGGTACAAGATACTAGACAGTACAAAAAATATCCAGACAAGTGTGATTTTTAAGTTGATGGTGTCCATTTAAGGGGACACTGTCAAGCAGACACACCAAACCCATGAAAAAAAAAACGCAGAAATTGGACTTGGTTTTGGCTTAATTGGCTTGTGAGTTGCTTGTTGGCTAGTTTTTGGCTTGTAGCTTATTGCTTGTTTGACTTGTAGCTTGTTGCAGCCTGTTGCTTCTTGGTGTCTGAGCCTAAAATTTGACCGACCTTAAATTTTTGCAGGCCTTGTCTAAACTGGGATTTTAGCCACTAATGTAGATGCAGCAGTGCAAACTCCTAATGTACACACAATCTACACCAGTGCACCATGATTCACATCAGTGCAGTTTATTCTGATTTGAAATGGCAACAACGTATAGCTTACTGTTTTGTATAATATGTTACTTATGACATGCACAGCTACACACGCGTGCACACACACCCCTCAGTAGATATCTAAGGCCCCAGTCTAGCAGGGGTGTCCATCAGTAGAACTCTACATAGATGCATCCTTTCAGAGAATGCTATTGTCACAGAGTGTGGGGGAGTCAGGGCCCTGTGCCCTCCATTTCTTGTGATTCATCATGACTCTCAGCCAGCTAGTAAAACAGAAGGTGTATTAGAAGACAGGAACACTGTCTAAAACAGAGCTTGTAGGTAAGAAAACAGGACCCGTCAGTCAGGTCCATCTTGGGTGGGGTGAGGTGGGAAGCCCAGACCCAGGTTCTGGGCCTCCCCCCGTCTCCCCAGCCAGCTCCAAACTGAAACCCCCTCCAGCCCCTCATCTCTTTCCCATGCCAGGAGGCCACCTGATCTTTGTTCTCCAGCACCTTCAGTTGGCACCTTGCAGGGGAGAGGCCCAGGTCATCAGTTGCCAGGAGACAGGGTGTCAGCCATTCTCTGTGCAGACGGCATCACACCTGCCTAGGGCTCTGCAACAATCACACACCTTTATCCCACCACCTAGATACTAAAGAAATGCATAAGTATCTGAGAAACTGAGGCACCCACACAGTATTCAGGGAAAACATTAAGAACATTCCCACTTCGTCACAGTTATTTAATTTGATTAATGATTCATTGATGTTAATAGACACTATTATAAGGTGAGGCTGTTAGCACCACCTGTTATTAAGTTTGCCTGACACTTCCCATTGTAAGATCCTGTTTTCAGTTGCTTAAAACTTTGCTAAACATTAAAAGGCTGGGCTGAAACTTTCCATGCCGTGTGTCTGCCTCAGGCTAGTTTTTTGTTTTGTTTTATAATTTTAGCCAAAACAGTTCAGCTGAGAACAAGGTTAGACAATAATATGTTGTTGTGCCCATGTTAAAAAATTCTGGTGACCTTTTATTTAAGAAGCTTTTGCATCTGCCTGCTTTGGATCAGGGATTTACAATTCGATAGGGGGTGGCCTTTAAGTCAAGGATGTGCCTTTTGCCCAAATTTGGCCAAGTTATAAGCCTTTGAAAAATGGCAGTTAGCACCTGCTGAAGGAGTTGTAGACTTCACAGCTAAATTCCCCCGAAGATTCAGTACACACTCCAACCAAGGGCGAGCTACACGGGATGAGCAGGACTTTCATTTCAATTGCAGCTCTGGGCTTCTGAGGGAGGGACCAGATCTGGGTCTGGGCACTGGAACTGAAAATAGGGATCTTCGTCTCTTCTGTGCTTTCAGTGTCACCATGCTGATGTCCAGGGAATGTGGAGGAATTTGAATACAGAGGGGACAAAAGCCACACCTATACTGGCAGGGATAATAGACTGGGATAAGGAACCTTGGGTTAGTAGATTGGGACTAGAGGGGAAAATGGGACCAGGACTTGAGTTTTCTGGAAGACTAGGACTGGCTTGGCAGGGAAACTGGGAATAGAAGCTAGGGAGGGAAACAGGGGGACAGGGAGCCATTGGGTGGGTAGTGGGAGTTGACATTGGAGAATGAGCTAGGCAGTGGGGAGACTGGGACTGTTTGGTCAAGAATACTGGAAGTTTGAACCAATGAGGTGGGAGGGGGGATGGGGGAGAGATCTGATAAGAAGCTGGGGTGGGGATGGGGTAGAACTGGGGCTGACTGGGCAAAGAGACTGTGACAAGGAGCTGGGTCAGTCACAGATTCTGGATAAGCAGTCCAGGGAGGGAGATTGGGACTGGAAGCCAGTGGTGATGGAGAATGTGGGTGGGAGCTCAGCAGGCATGGCTGGAAGTTGGGTTTGAGGGAGAGAAATAGAACAGACAAGGGGCAGCAAGGAGACCAGGACTGTGAGCAGATGAGGGAGACTGGAATGGGGATTCCAGAAAAGGCTGCTCGGACTGGCTGTACAAGAAGACTGGGACAGGGTTGAGAAGCCTGAGGTTTGGAGATTGGCCCAGGGTGGGTGAGGAGAATGGGACTGCAGCAAGGAGTTGGGGATGGGGAAGAGAAAGGACTGTGATAGGGACATTTTGGAGAGAACAGGGCAGAAGGGGTCAAGCTTGGGCGAAAACAGGCAGAAGTGTCTGTGCCCACTAGAGATCATTCCCTTCCAGAGCCTGGAATGGAACCCAAGATTCCTGAGTCTCACCAGTCCACTGTTGTTCACAAATACCTGTGAAACCCATAAGTGAAACCCAAAGTGTGTGCTTCATCCCCATCTAGTGCTGGTCCACATAGAGGATGACAACCTACTAATGCTGTCAGTTACTTCATTAGCTCAGATGGCAGGGATCTATGGGGTGGAGCTAAAAGTTCCATCTCTCTAATAACCCATGTGGGTGTCAATATGATACCACATGATGGAATTTGTTTGTTTTTTTCCAATGTGCTGTTTTAAAAATATAGGTAGTGTAGAGGGCCAAATTAAGGTTGCACAGACAGCCTTGCAATTAAGGTTGCAAGACTGTGCAACCTGAATAATGTTCTTTTAACACAGCTTGTGTGTGTGCGTACATGTGTACTACACAAACACCCACCCCACATCTGTAATGACTAAGAGTACAGTGGTGGCTTGTAGATTGGTGGTCTCAGTCCAACCCCTAGTATGTAGGTGTCAACTAGATAAAAAAATCACCCTGACAGTTGGAACTAATAGGCCACCTCATTGGAGAATCCAAGGACTGGATAGATATAGAGTCTAAAACTCTCCCCCTTAGAGAAACTCTCTCCAGCACTGAGGCATATTGGAGGGGCAGTGCAAGGGAGTTAATACTGCCCGTAGCTGACCTGTATCTGTTATGTGAATAAAGTGAAAACTTCAGATTCCTGGCCTGTCCATCCAAAAAAATTTGTGATTGCTAAATTCTCTTAAATCAAAATATAATCAGGAAAAAACTGACCCATTGGCGTTTATCTTAGGACTGTGCAGCTGGTTGACTTTTTCTTTAACCAGGCCAGCCTGCTCTGCCACTAGCACCTGTCTTTTACAGCTGAGCTCAGAGCTTTGATTAAAGTCTTATATGATTAGCAAACTATGCTGAGAACATCTCCAGTGTAACCATGTGAAATGTGATTACTTTGCCCAAACTGAGCCTCAAAAAGTTCATTCTAAATGAGCTGAACTACAGAAAATCAAAAATACCTGAAGCAACTTATTTTTATCAACATGTTGTTACAAACTGCAAATGCCAGTGTAAATTAAAACTCAGTCTTGCGAAGGAAAGATGTACATTGTGCTGCTTGTAAGGCTTCTCTCCTATCTGTTTTGCAACAGGGAGTATGAAATATGAGAGAGGCCGTCTGGCTTATGCAGGACTGCAGAGAATGTGTTTTCATCATAGATTCGAACCATCACAGAGACATTGCTTCTTGTACTGAAAAATAAATCATAAATTTGAAAGATTGGGAGAAGGGAAAATTTTAATCTCAGGGTCTTCCTACGTTTGTTCGTACAGTATTAGAGTTCATATTTCAGCCTAGAAGAGACCATGTGGACATCATGGATTCATAACAAAGAATATTACAGAGCAGAGAATTTGTTTGTATTTTTGTAATTACCAGTCTCAGTTATTTACAATTACTCCCTGGAACCTTCACAAAATAAATTATTACTAGAAGAATGGCCTGAAATATTTTAAATGTTTTGGGCTATTAATGTAGGATACTCGAGAACTATTAATTTTATACAGTTGCAGAAGAAAACCTGAATAGGATTAGGCCAGATGTTGCTTTGGTTTTTTTCCAACTTAAAATGGACTCTAAAAACAATGTGCTTGCTTCTGTTCTTGGGGACATTACTACTGCAAATTATCAGAAGTAGGGGGCCATACCCTCAGCTGGTATGTAAATCAGCAGAGCTCCATTGAAGTCAGTGTAAAAATGGTGTGAAGTCAGAATCAGGTTCAATTGGCCTCAGAGACTAGAGCAATTAGGGGAGAATTTCGGCGTGTTAGGAATACTCTTATGACATTGTGTGTGTTACCCTCCGCCCTGTAATCTGTACAGGGGGAACAGAGCACCACCGCCAGGCTCCTAATCTCTGTCACAAGCCGGTGGGGGTGTGGAATGTGCTGGCATGGTCTTGGGAATGGGTGGTGCTTTGGTCCCACCCTAGCCCCAATGCACCAGCCCCACACAAGAGCCAACACAGACAGGGAAGTATTCTGTCCTGGCTTAAAGGCTGGTACTGATTACTTTGTTCCTGGAGCAAAGGGAGAGCGCTAAGCAAATGCTCATCATCCATCAACCATTTCCACATCCAATATATCTAAGAATGACACCCTACCAGTCCTAGTGCAATGTCCTTCCCCGTGCCGTAACCCCTATTTCATTTAGTTTAGGGATGAATTAGCCCGTAGTTCTGGAACTGGCTTCCCAAATGGGAACCTCTGAACCCAACTTGCTGCCCTGCTGAATTCAATGGGGCTTAGTAAAGACTCAGGAGTCTGCCCACATGGGCCAGTTTGCACAACGGGGATCACCAGCTGTAAGGTGTTTACAGCAGATTCCCCCAGTCCTGGTTCTGCTGTCATGGCGTAAATTGGTAGTAACTCAGATGAGGTTAGCAATAGTTGCATTGGTGCTAGGTGGGTGTAAGTCAGATCAAATTCATTCTTTCATGTGTTGTGTATTGTATCATATATATTTACAATCCTGTGTAAATTATAATCAATTTGTAAGCACGTAGAGGAAAATAGGAATAGTGATAAGGAATAACCAACATGTACTTATCAAGAACAAATACATGCCAAACCAACCTAATTTCCTTCTTTGACAGAATTATTGGCCTGATAAACAATGTGTTGCAATAGCCTAGCATCAATTGCACCTATGTAACATACCTAATCCCACAACAATGGAAAGAGGAAAGACAATAGAAGGAGGAAAAACACCTGTAGGGTGCAGGGGATTCATTTGTCTACACAATTTTTGTCTAATTTTCTTTGTGACAAGGTATAAAGGTGCTCCTTTATCCCTGGGGTTACAAGGAGAACCCAGGTTCCCTGCCTAGCACATGAATGACCTGGAATGGGGCTATGAAAAACCCGGAAGAAGCAGCTGTTAGGGCAGCTACTGAAGGGGAAGAGGGTGTGCTGTGCACTCCCGCTTGCTAACAGCTGGAACCAAGTCTCTAGTGGCTGGGACCAAGCATTCTGAGTTGCTTTGCTCTTGTTTTGAATCTTTTTGTGTTAGGCAAGCCAGTCCTGAGAAAAGGGCCTTGGACCGATCTGTGATTTGGAACTTTATTTTCCCGTCCCTTGCTGGTTTATCTGTCTGCTGGCTTCCACACTTCCTTTCCTTAAGCACATCCAGAAGCCCCACATAACTCTTGATGTTATGAAGCTGACAACTGGGGCGTGGTAAGATTTCAGGTTCTTTAGTGTAAACCAAGAGTTGTCAGCATTTTGGCCATTTCTAATAGGATTTTCTTCCACCTTATAATAAAATGTTCTGTTATTTTTAAGCATTTTAGTTTAATTATTATAAGTACTTCCTGTGCAGAGGTTTACAAATGGGATCTGGGGCCAGCTGTGCGCCACAGAGAGCTGGCTGGCCAAGTGGTACAATTCATTCCCATACAGGTCTGTGCCCCACTTAAGTCCCCTCAGAATAGGACTTAAGTGGAACTTAAGCAATACACAGACCTTGTATGGCCCTCTGCCCAGGGGTAAATTTCACTCACTGGTCTGGGCACTAATTGTGTTAAAAGGAGTAATATTATTTTTCCACATAAGTAACTGCCATAGAAACATGATGTGATTGAGAATGAAAGAGGAAGTTGACCATAAATCCACCTCTCTATTAAGATGTGGTTCACCTTAAGCCTTATGAATCATGGAATATCAGGGTTGGAAGGGACCTCAGGAGGTCATCTAGTCCAACCCCCTGCTCAAAGCAGGGCCAATCCCCCAACTAAATCATCCCAGCCAGGACTTTGTCAAGCCTGACCTTAAAAACCTCTAAGGAAGGAGATTCCACCACCTCCCTAGGTAACCCATTCCAGTGCTTCACCACTCTCCTAGGGAAAAAGTTTTTCCTAATAGCCAACCTAAACCTCCCCCACTGCAACTTGACCATTACTCCTTGTTCTGTCATCTGCTACCACTGAGAAGAGTCTAGATCCATTCTCTTTGGAACCCCCTTTCAGGTAGTTGAAAGCAGCTATCAAATCCCCCCTCATTCTTCTCTTCTGCAGACTAAACAATCCCAGTTCCCTCAGCCTCTCCTCATAAGTCATGTGCTCCAGCCTCCTAATCATTTTTGTTGCCCTCCGCTGGACTCTTTCCAATTTTTCCACATCCTTCTTGTAGCGTGGGGCCCAAAACTGGACACAGTACACCAGATGAGGCTTCACCAGTGTCGAATAGAGGGGAATTATTACATCCCTCAATCTGCTGAGATACAGAAGACCCTGTTTTGACAATGAAGTTGTCATTTTATGTATAAATATATTTCTAGGGCTAATGTGTATGGCATAGTTAAGCAAAATCTACTATAGGGTGTGTAGCGATGCATGACTCAGCCCTGCGGCGTCTCCTGCTGGTCCGGTATGGGAATTATCTCTCCAGCCTTGGAGTGCCCTCTGCAGGCTAATGTCCCACTGTCACTGGTCTCGTGTCCCTCCCAGACCCTGGTGCCCCTCTCCCTTGGGTGCTGCCCCTGGGCAGTACTCTCACTCTCTGGGCTCCCCTCCCAGGGGAATCCCACCCTCTATCCCCACCTTGCCTCAGTGTTCACTGCCAGTATGCATCTAGCCCCTGCACTCTGGGGCAGACTGCAGTCCATACCACTCATCACCGGCAAGGGGGGTTGAACCTGCTGCCTCCACCTACCCCCAGGCTGCACCTCTGCAACCCCAGTACCTTTTCAGGCCTTTGGCTAGGCCTGCAGCCTGGGGGTTTTCCAGGCAGGAGCTCCCCAGCGCCCTTGCCCTATTCCCCAGCACTGCTCTACTCTGGTATCTTACTCAAGTCCCAAGCAGCCAGACCCTTCTCTCTCTACACCTAAAGAGAGACTGCCTGTGCTCCTGGCCCACAGCCTCTTTATAGGGCCCACCTGTGGCTACGTCCTCAATCAGCCCAGGTTTTCTCCTACCACAGCCCTCTCCCAGGGCTGTTTTAAGCCCTTCGGGGCAGGAGTGGGTGGCCACCCCACCACAGGTGCTATTTAAAGCTTATGCCCAGTCTATTTGAAAGTTACCCAGTACTACTTATGTGCATGACATCAGCAATGTGCCAGGTGCTTTACAGACAAGTATGACAATAATGGTCCTGATTCTCCTCTCATTCTACCAGCAATATTACTCTGGTGTAACTGCACTGAATTCAGTAGAGTTATACATGAGCAGAACATAAGTGAGTGGAGGACCTGTAGCTGTATGAATTTGGTGTCTGTTGAATTCTAAGTGGGAAAGAAAACACCTGTTTGGTATAATACACAGACACGGACTGGGGGCAAGAAGCAGAACTCCTTAGTTGCTAGGATGTGTGTGTGTCACACAGGACTGGACCAGTGGCAATTGTTTTAATTTCACATGCTCTCGACAAAATCAACAAGCACAGGAGCAAGACTGTGTAGTGCAACAAAAAAGTTCTATTTAATATAATGAACAAAAAGGGGAGAAAAATGCCTCTGGAAGCTAACTGTGTAAGAGAGAATTCTAGTGAATTTAACTAAGTGAGGAATGACACTATAGACAGATTGGGTTTTGATTATCTGTCCTACCTTGGAATAACTGGTCTCTTCCTATATTGAACAACATAATTCCCAGGAATACTGTAAAAACCTCAAAAATGACACTACCTAGGTGGACACCATTCCTAATACAAAGAGACCCCCAGTTCATATGGTGCGCAGGGAATCAACAGCTGCAAAATTTAGACATTTAGCTAGTGGCAGAACTCAAACTTTTGAAAATTAACATAGCAGGCTGTGAAAGGGGCTAGTGACTTACCTAAGCACAGGGGGCCAGATTTTGAGATTTTACTCTGCTCTTACTTGGACAAACTCCCATTGTCTTCAGGCAAAAACATTTCTTTCTCTGCCAGCTCATGTTCTCCTCACCTACCCTGAAAGTAACATCTTAGTTAACATCCAGTCAGCATTCAGCTCTCTTCTGGATGAACAGAAGCCATTTGTTTAGAAACAAAAATCTAAAAACATTCTGGAATTTTCAACATCCCTCATCTCTTTTCTCCAAAACACATACATGAGACTTTGCATCCGGGTGTCCCTGTGCTGTGAATGGCTACAGCCTTCCATGGGAGCAGCATCTCTCTCTTCATTAGGTCTGACCATCTCCCCCATCCTGCCTTTCTCACCTCTCTCCAGAAAACTGAGGCAAAAAGTAGAAGTCATCTAGTTTGAGTCAATGCTCTTTGATCAGAGGAATCAATGTACAATGTAATCCAATTGCTTTGAATACGCAACCCAATTGTAGAATCTAGTAAGCTGCTTCATGCACATAGTCAGAAACACTGGCCGTCTTTCCTCAGCAAAGGTCCTGCAGACATCCATAATACTGGCTCTTAATGCAAGGGTCTACACACTGGGAAATCTCACTCATCCACCTTGTTTACAGAGATGTTTTATGTATAATGGATTTCATGTGTGGAGAGCAGGAGAAGTAAGGGAAAAGAGACCACACATTCCTTTACAGGGGGCTGTTTTCAACCTCTACAGGAGGGAGCTGCAACTACAAAAAATGGCAACTAATAGTGAGTAAAAAGAGGAGGGAAATAAGAGAGAAAACTATCCAAAATCATGGGCCTGAGCATCCAGTTACAGCATATGAGCAAGTCCCTGTAACTTAGCTTTGATGGGAGTTACTCATATCCTGTGGTGGGAGAATAATGGTGAGAGAAATGATCAATTCGAGTTGGAGAAGATCTGCAATACGTAGTAGGTCATATCATCCACCCTGCCACAGCAAACAGCTCTACCCAGACAGCTGACACCAGTTTAGTCTGTAAACACCATTAATGATATTAAAATCTGGCTTGTGATTCATTTTCTATGGAAAACATTCCCTTTTCTTTGAGTATATATTTATGTGGGACTTGATTAAGACATTTACAATGAGACAGTACCAATTCTTTTCTCCCCAACAGCGTCCTCTCAGTTTTAATTTTGCAGGCTCTCTGCATTCTGCCCATTTTATATTTACTTTTCAACAACTTTCATTCAATAGGGGGAAACCTTGGATAAAGATCACCCCCCATGCACAAACAAAACTGTCTCCCACAAGGAGCAACCAACAGATGGCATTGTATATTTCCATGTACAATATCTCTGTACAGAACATGCAATTGAGCTTTTGCTTTACCGGCTGTCCAAAGGAGCTAGTTAAGAAGCAAGACAAGGATTACACTTCCTTACCAAGAAAACCTAAATCAAATTTAACAGAGTCCAGTACTTTTAAGACATAGTTTGGTTCAGTCCGGCTTTACAACCAAGCTTAGGCTAACATTAAGAATGTACCTAGTGAAACAAATACAGGCCATTAGCAGAAATTTGTGAATTCTAATATGCTTTGGCTTGTTGCCTTTGCAGAAGGGACACTGCATTTGCCAGCGTAATACACAAATTGCACACACAGACAAATGGCATGGGGCATGGTAACAGAGTGCAATCTTTCACTATTTAGTTGCTCTAAAAACACGCACGTAACAACTCAGAGATTATGTTCACTGCAAAACCTGGCCATGGAGCACTGGAAACCTTTTAGGGGCTCTTTATCATTTCCTGCCTTTGCCAGAATGAGGCTAATTTGCTCCTATTTCAGCAGGCTCGAGCAGAGTGCAAAAAAGAGAGACTGGATTGTCAGCATTATTGAAAGGATTCATGATTAGTCACACTCACTTGAAGGCAAGTTACTTGCCAGACACTACACCACTCATTAACAGACCTGCAAGCTGGCAGCCCTCCAGCAACTGAGCAACAGCTCCAGGCCTGGCAGACCCAAGAGGACCTATGAAACCCTGTATTCTCTCACACCCTGAAGTGCAAGAGACCAGTTTAGGCATGCCTGGGTGAAATTGGCTCCCTAGGAGCTCAGTGGATCTGTTTGTTTTATGCTCTATATAGCTTAAAATACAATTATTCAGGGGCCCAGCTGGTGCTAACATCAAGGTAACATCTTGGCGTGTTACTCTGAAACTGTTACCTGCATGGCGCTCCCACTTTGTCCCCACGGTTCACTTTTCATTAATCAGAAAATTGTTTCAGGGGCATGTCAGTTTTGAGCCTTTTCTGCCCTGCTTCAACTCTTACCTCAGTTCTAGAAAGGAAACCAAGGAGGGCTGTAGGAAACCCCCTAGCTGATCAGACAAGTGAGTGGTCCATCTTGTTCACTGTCCTGTCTCTGACAGTGGTCAGTACCAGATGCTTAGCTAGAAGGTGCAATGAACTCCATAAAGGACAATTATGGAATAACCTGCTGGGGGGAAGTTTCTCCCTAACCCATGTCAGTTTATGGATAGCTTATGCCCTAACGGGAAGGCAGGGTGACCCTGCAGATAGGGCACAGGCCTACTACTCGCCTGTGGGTGACCTTGGGCAAGACATTTCCCCTCTGTGTCTGTTTTACCATCTGTAAAATGGGAACAATATAGAGCCCTCTGAGATGTACTGATTGAAAGCACTGTATAAGAGTTAGGCATTATTATGAAAGCCCCAGTTCAGCAAAGCAGTGGAGCATGGGTTTTAAAGCTTTGCTGAATAGAGCTGGGCTGCTGAACCAGAGCCTAAAGCATGAGGGTTTATAACTTTTAAATTCTATTTAATATAACAGTGGATGTCCTCATTATCCATATAATTGTTTAATTCTCCTGATCCTCTTGGCTGCAGTGATCTCTTAGGGCAAAGAGATCCACAGAATAATTAAGCATTGATTTAACAAGTAGCTCCTTATATCTGTTTTCAATCTGCTGCATTTCATTTCCATTGAATCCCTCTATGTTCCTGTGACAGAAGGTTAGTAGGACAGCACAATTTATGTTTCATTCTTCTTCATACCATTCATTATCTTGTATCCCTTTACCATGATCCTTCTTATTCATCTCCACTCTAAACTAAACAGTGCCAGTCTTTTCAATCTCTTTTCATATGATGCATTTGCTGTTTTCACTTGATCCCATCTCCCCCCACACACACTTCAGTTCTTCTTTAAAAGTATCCAATGTGCAAGCTAATCTCCCAGAATGTTTTACAACAATTAGGGAGGGAGGTTATAAAATTGTATCATTGTCACCATGTGCATTACTCTAGCCTGAGGGCTTTGCTGGAAGAGACACATTATGGATTTACGTCAGGCATTAAGGCCAGCATGCATGAATGTGTATGGGGAATAATTATTTCATGTAACAATTTGAAGCTATGCGGAGTTTACATAGGGGAAAATGTTCTTATTAGTTAATCAGTCCTATCTTTCCCTATCCCTTTCCCATAAACAATATTTTAATCAAAGGGTACTGCACAGTATGCCTCCATAAAGCTATATTTGTATAACATATGTACAGGGAGATTCATATGTGCTTAAGAAATTTAGCTGCTGTATGAAGGGGAGTCCTAGCTGGGAGAAATAGCTCCAAAAAGCCCCCTCCAAGTCACAAGCTGGGGTGATTATAGGTTTGTATATATATTTTTTTCAAGTCTGCAACAATGCCTTGTGCTGTGATTTCAGCACTGCAGGCTTGGGCAGGATCAGTAATTAGATGAGACACCTCTGAGGAATCACTCTGTTGCAGGAAGTAGTACTGGTGATTCAGCAGGTGGCACTCTTCCTCCTGAGTTCATCACTGAACCAGTTCCTCCCTCCCCCAAAACATGAGGGAGGACAGTGCTGCTGAAAAGTGCTGAATTCTGGATGCAACATTACACCAAGCTCTTGCTTATTTGGTGGCTTTAAAGCTTCCTATTAACCCATTGTCCTACCCAAGTTCCAACCTGGGTATTTATAGCCTTAATTCTTAGCACATTCCAAGGGATTCAAAGTTTGGGGCGTCCTGGCCATGCTTCATTTCCTCCAGCCACACCCTCCTCCTCAGCAGCTGAGAAAGCATAGAGACTGACACTAAGCCCCTGCAGAATTCCCTTTGCTCCAGGCCAAATCTTCTGTGGGACAGAAACACTGACTTGGCTGTGTAGTGAAAGCAGCTACAGAGTACCCGAGGCTCTGGCCCTATATATAGGGATAGTGCTTGGGTAACAATTGGAGACGAGAGCAGGAGCAATTAACTGTTTGAGACAAATCGCAACATCTATTTTCACAGAATCACAGAATATCAGGGTTGGAAGGGACCTTAGGAGGCCATCTTTTCCAACCCCCCGCTCAAAGCAGGACCAATCCCCAGACAGATTTTTGCCCCAGATCCCTAAATGGCCCCCTCAAGGATTGAACTCACAACCCTGGCAATGCTCAAACCACTGAGCTATCCCTCCTCCTTTTCCTATAATTGATGCCTCTTTTCGAGTACTTTATTCCATTTCCCAACCCAAGTCAAGCTGTGTAAATTTTGTATTAGGCAAACATTTCCCTGCAAGAGGATAAAGCAGTTAAGTGAGAGATTTAGTTACCACACTCCTTTCTCTCTCTCGCTCCTAATTTATACAAAAGTCCCTGAGGGTAATCTACAAGAGAGAGCAGATTGGAACCATTCATTTGAACGATGTCACACTCACCTACTGTACCTATACGAGAGGCGTTATCATTTGCTAACACGATGCTTTCTCTGTAGCTAACAAATATCTTTTAAAAATAAAGGAATCCGTTTTCAGGAAAAATCCTGTAACATAGCAGTTTTCTCTAGGTGGAAATACACTGGCAAGATTGTGTTCTGCTTAATCAATCTTAACATTTGATGGAAAATCTTGAATATGACAATCAGGTACATAGCCGAAAGAATACAGCTTGTGGATCTGCCTCTCCCTCCCCCCCCCCCCCGGCCCCCCAGCTTTAGGTTTTAGAGGGGAAAGAGCATTCAGCACCTATTCTTAGGTAGCAGTAAATACTGGCATACACTGAGTGATGTGCTAAAGGAGACACAACTTCCAGTCATTGTCACCAGAGCCAGTCTGAAGCAATTGTCTCTATGCCATTTCCAGCCATTTCTTCAAACAAGTCATCTTTTAAATGCATGTCACAAATGTTCTTCTTAGCTCTGATTTGGGCTGCTGACCTAAAAAAAAAAATCTTTTGATCCTGATTCCCCACCCTGTCAACACAGTCACCTGCCATGCTCGCATGGCTAGCCTGGTCTACCGCAGATGGGCAAAGAATGAATAATCTCATTCTTCAGAGATTATCTTATTGGTTGTAGGTGAGTCTGTCAGCGGCCAACCGATACCTAAAGCTTTCTGTGGTGATATTAGTGACATCAGGCCTGTCAGCAGCAGCAAGGAAACCCTCAGAGCTGCAGCCAACATTCCATGGTGATGACAGGGAACTTAATGCTAGAGTCCTCAATGCAAACCCAAATCAGATGTTAACTGATAGCTTTTCAGAAAGTTGAGAGTATGTGAATGTGAGAGTGGTGGATGAGCAGCAAGAGAAGGTTAATGCAAAATACCAAATAATTCCTAAATTATGTGTTACAATCCACTAGTGTTCCAGGGGAGTTTCCATTGGGTTCTGTGACTCAGCAAAGCTACTGTCACAAACTATGATCTATCATTCTAAAATTGCCACTAAAACCACAGATGATGGTCAGTCTCTTTTCAGATGCGGGCTCCTCTTGCTACCATAGTTATGAAACCCATCATCTTGTTCTTGGATATGATGTAACACGTTGACAAAGGCAAGAAAACCCAAATCGTGTGTGTTCTGGCACAATAATTTTCAAAGTTAAAATCCAGTCTAAAAGTCAGTATTTCCTGCTACTTACCGAGGTACACTCAGCATTGCAAAATGGCTGCTCTATGGCAACGCAAACTACAAACGCGATGACGCATACACTAGTGTCTTGTATGGCAGCCATGCCAGGTTCTCCAGGAGGTGGCAGTGCATCGCACTGCCTTTACATGCGCAACAAGAAGTGTAAAAAAAAATGTGCACAAACACCAGTTACAGTACAGCACAGTTCTATCTGTCTAGCAGTGATGCACTGCCAACACTTTAACAAAGGGCTCCCTCAAAAAAAAAAAATTATTCGGCCTCAGTTGGCAATGCATGTGACAGTCGCTTGGCAAAATGCTTGTTCCCGCCTCGAAAAACAAAAATACCCAAAAAACAATCCAGTTGTTCCACATTTCCCCACAAACCCACCAGCCGTATATTCTCCCCACTGTTAAATACATTCGTTCCCCCTAACCCTCTGGCTCGTACTTCTTGTCTCACCACGTTGCCCCCTCATCCCAGTACCTCACAGAGGTGGTAAGGTGTCTAGCACACTGATAACAATGTATAAATAATAAGGGCTGTTTTGTGGCATTCACTGGAGGAGCAGGGGACAGTGTGGAGGTGCACTGCCCCAGCAGGAGCTCCCGTGCCTTCTAGAGCCTTCAGGGGCATGGCTGATATGACGATGATGCAGGAAATGTTCTCCCCTGAGTAGGGCCAGCTGGCATAGAGGCATAAGGATGGGGATACATTCACACCACTGTATCCCTCCCTGGGGAGTTTAGCACTCAACTGAAGTAGCCCAAAGACCCTACATGTGTGCTCCTGGTTCTGTTCCTCCGCTTGTGCACCTAGGTGTGGAGACCAGGCAGTCTCCTACCCTACTGCTAATAATACATTTATTTGCCTTATAGCATGGACAGGCTCTAACTGGGTTCAGAGGGGATGTGATATGTCAGTAGAGTATAGGTGGGTTCATGCCACCAAGTAGGAGGCAACAGTCCCTGGAGGTTCTGGACACTGAAGATCTAAAACAGGCAATAAAGGTAAGTTTGTAATGTACTAATGAGATGAGTAGCCCCTTAACCAACACGTTGGTATAAGTGAGAGCAGAACTTGTCTCTTTGGCCCAGATACACTCCAGATACACTCCAGTGAATCTAGAGTGCCAATGGAGTTACTCTAGATTCACACCAGTGTAAAGAAATAGTGTTAGAAACTATCCCTTTGTCTTTCAATGAACTCCTAAAGCTGATGGTCTTCTGATTGAGTTGGTGATTCCAGCTTTGTCTTTTACCTCTCACTACAGACTATAATACAGTAGATCTGACTTTAATATCACCGAGAATGTTTAATTCTCCATACTGAAAATGTTCAAATATAGATGACTTTTCACCTTTCCTTGCTAGAGGCCAAATTCTTTTGAACAATGCTAAACCTTATTTAACCAGGAAGTCTTCAAAATTATGGAGTGCCCCCAAAGGTCATGAGTTCTGGGGCGACCTTGAAAAGTGACTTTTATCTCAACGGACATCCTGGTGGCTCAAGGCTTAAATAAATACATTCTAATACCTAACACTCCTAAAGGATATATATTCAGTGCCAAAGGTTATATACTTAGTGAAGCATTCTAGGCACACATGCAGTGCTGGAAGACCTTGCATGCATTTCCTTATAATTAACAGGGATAATTCCTAATTAATAAATACATGTTTTTGTTAGGGGGATTAGAAATTTGCAGTAGATATAACAGTTTTCCACAAAATTGTTTGTCACATGATCTTGCAATGATTTAATCAGACATCTAATATAAAGCAAGAGACAGGTCCATGTTAATTAATATATAGGTTTGGTGATTTCAGGGGCATTGTTTTGGACAGGCAGACAGGCAACATGGATGTCTTGGGCCACCCTGCAGAGGTGGGGGTGGAGTGAAGAGCTGGGTTGAGAGAAGGCCCACAAGTCTTTAATGGTAAGGCAGGACCTGTAAAGCCACCAAACAGACAGTCAGCTCTGCAGAAAGAGAGGTTGTTTCACAGATAAAATGCTGCAAACCTCTGATCTCTAAATGGAGATTGTGACTAATTGGCTAAGAATGTAGAGGTGAGTGGACTGCTTATAGGGCCTCAACAGACCAAATGTATCCTCACTGTAATTCCATTGATTTAAATGGATTTAACCCTGGGATTAACTCAGTCCATAGGGTTGATTTGGCCCTGGTCAGATATAGGACCATAAGATAGAATTTTAACTAACATGTGGCTTCCTTTTAAAATACACCTTGGGCAGGCACTTCCACCATCTCCTGCCTCACACACACAAACTGCATGGGCAGAAGTTTGTTGTTCTCCTTGTGGAATCACCCTATCTAATAACAGTTCGTTCAGGGTTAATTTTTCCCTTTAACAAAAAGAAGATGAGCCAGAAAAATTGCCTGGGTCACTATCAAACAGATATGAACCATACCAAGTAACATCATGTATTATGTGGGGGTTACTATGATGGGTGAGATGTCTAAAAGTGACATCTCTGCCCTGATAGGACTGATGGAGCCGCTCTGCTTCACTTTAGCTTTCTCATGCATGCCACTAACAATAGGCCACGCACCAGAAAGCATGATGTGCTCACAGACAGCCTGATCAAAAGCCCATTAAGTGCAAAGAAAGACTCACTGTGTGACATCAATGGGCTTTACGTCAGGTCTTTAGGGCTTGATCCTCCAAGGTTCTAAAAGGTGCTGAGCACCCTCAACTTCAGCGGTAGTCAAGTAACCTACGGGATCAAACCCTTAAAAATGTAAGCCTAAGACTTTAGGGCCTGACTCTGAAAGGTGCTGAATAGCTGCAGCTCCCATAGATTCCCTTGGGAGTTGTGGGACTCAGAGTGGGATTCACAAGCAGCACATGGGTGCCTAAAGTGGCAGTTAGGGGCCCAAGTCCAACATTTAGGTGCTACAGCCGTTCACAAAACCCCTGTTCAGCTGCTGCCTAAAGTCCCTATGTGCAGAGGCAATGCGTGGGGGCAGAGGGGGCATGCAGAGATCTGCTGCTTGGCTTGAACTGAGCATGCGCACACAGACTGAGCATGCTCAGTAACAGTGCTAAAGCCAGCTGCCCTCTCTCTGCTCTCTCCGCGTCCTCCTCCCCCACACTTTCAGCAGGCATAGGTCATCTCTGCGTACGTGTCTACATTTCTGATATTAAAGTCCCCCAGCAGCTCAGTGCCTAACTCATGGCTAAGCCCCAGCAGAATTCACAAAGCAGGCATCCCCCACCTATATTGCCTCTAGGGCCTGATTCAGTAGGCATGTTTAGAGCCTGGCTAAACCCACAAAGAGGAGCAGGTGGTGGCCTACCCATTATAACATTTGTCTCAATGGTTACAGCATTCCCCCCGGATATAGGAGACCTAGGTTCAATTCCCCCCTTTGCCAGATGTAGAAGAAGGAGCTGAACTCACGTCATCCCCCTCCCAGGAGAATGCCTGAACCACTGAGCTATGGGGTATTCTGGGGCTGAGGTCTCTCAGCTGAAGCTCTTCCTCTGTGTATAAATTAAATAGGCATTGGAGCAGAGGGATGGGAACGAGGATCTCCCACAGCCCAGGTGTGAACCTAACCACTGGACTATAGAGCAGGGCCGGCTTTAGGACCTGTGGGGCCCCATTCGAATACCCGGCAGCGGTCCGGGTCTTCAGCGGCACTTCGGCAGCGGGGGGTCCGCTCTGCATCTTCCGTGGCACTGAAGAACCCCCCCACCGCTGAAATGCCACCGAAGATCCCAAGGCGCGGGGCCCTCTTACCCGCGGGGCCCGATTCCGGGAAATCGGGGGAAACGGCCTAAAACCAGCATTGCTATAGAGAGTCATTCGCGCCCTCTCCCTGGCCCAATGATGCCTTGGTTTTGCTTGATAAAGGACTGACCTGGCTTAGGCACCTAACTCCAGGAGAGGGTTCAGGCTGTGAATCCTGACTGGAGAGAGGAGTCTCCCTACAGCACACCCTCGGGGCATCTCAGGACCATCTGAAGGAAGAGTGTCTCATCAGTGCATTATTGTTGAAATGCTGAAACAAGAACTAACGTTACTTCCTAGAGAACGACACTACCAGCCTTACCCCAAGTTGAGGAATACTTTACCCCTTCAGTAGTCACGTTGAAGCTACTCATACAGCAAGGTACTTCTCAACTAGAGAATGGGGATCCAAATCTGGCAGTTCAGGTTTTCTTTCAATATCTGTCATTATTAAGCATGATTGCAAATGCTTTGGTTCATTTCACTTCAGAGCTCATTTCAAACAGGTCAGTGAATGGAGCTGTAATTACAAGGCAACCAGCTTGTCTAATAATTCAATGCCACTCATGTGTGGCACAAAAATTATACCTGCAGGTAGTTGCTCTAAATTCTGTTTGCAGTTCTATATGTTTTATATCCTACCAATTCATCAATCTGTTTATACACTGATGTTATACTTAGATTGATATTTAACTATCCAAAGAATCATTGACTTGAAAAGATTTGCTAATGACTGTCATTCAGTGATATGACAGAGTTTGCACTATCTGGAAAATTGTAATCACTTATTTGCAAATCATAGCCTTTCTTTCATACACACACACTGAGAGAAAGAGAGAGCTAGCTGTTTCAGATATCACTAGGAACAGCTGGGATAGGCAAAGTAAACGGAAGGATGTTGATTTGTAAAATCTCAACCAAGGGCTCCAGATATAAACAATTGTTTACAATATTTATTCATTTCTTACTTTCTGCTTCTGTTGCCCCTTTTAGCTTCCTTTAAGTCCTCACCATCCCACCAGGTTTTCAAGATTGTAAAGCAATGTGAAATAAAGAAGGGAGTTGATCACTTTTGAAGCATAAGCACATTTTCCAGCTCTCTGTCAGAAATGGATAACTTGTAATGTAAATTGTTTAGTAGCTTAGAGCTGGGACTCAATTGGCAGATGAGCTGTTAGCTGATCATTTCGAACAGTCTTTTTTAAATGGTGAAATACTTGCCCCGTTTCACCTCACGCCCCGTTTCACCTCACACCCCTCTCCCAGGGCACGGCTAGAATAAAAGAGGACCAGTAAAATCAAGATCTACAGAAGTTGTGGCGGGGGAGGGGAAGAAGAGGAAATGCAGTGGCTGAAATACACACAATTATTTATAGCTAGCAGAAAAGTTACAGTAAATGTTTTTAGAATTGATTCATAGGTGAAATGTTTTCCTCTCTCCTCACCACCGTTTATATTTAGATGCTTGTATGTATTATAGATGGGACTGATTCTGCTGCCTACTAAGGTTGCTATCATAAGACCGTGTTTTAGTTTGCTTATAACTTTGCCAAAGTCTAACCATTTTGGCTGAAATTTTCCATGCCGGGTGTCTGCCTCAGGCAAAAAGTTTCTGGAGAATTTCAGCCAAAATTGTTCAGCTGTTTATAAGAACAAGGCTGGGAAAAATGTTGTTTTGCCCATTTGTCCATGTTAAAAAATTCTGGCACCCACAGGACTTCTAAGGAGGCTAGGTGGTGTTAACAGCTGCCATCATCCCTTGAGGTTGCTGCTGGGGAGGTGCAGCTTTAATTTATGGCAAGGGCTCTGTTAAGGTGATGCACTAAATCAGCGCTTCCCTTAGTTAGCAGGCACTGACATGCATAGGACAGAATTGGCCTGCCAGTGCTATTGCCAACAGGTAATTGAATTTGTGGCCGCTTTATGCTTCTGCACCCTGCTTCCCACCCCAGCTAACTTTCTACCTCTGGAATTCTGCGCCAAACTCTTTCCTAGTTTATAGTATCCTAGTCCAAGGCAATATGGCCAATGAGTATATATAGGCATTGTAGCTTACATATGTGCATTGCACAGCTCTAGTTGTATGTTTGTATATGCAGTGAAACCCATCACCAAATTGAGATTTTCAGATCTGGATCCAGACACGTTTCTCCAGATAGGGAGTGGAATTCAGATCCAGACACAGGCTCATCCATAATGGAAACAACACTGGGTGCTATTTAATATTCCCAATCTAGCTTTTTATAATGCAAAATGCTGATACCTTGGTGATAGGGTTGGTCTAAATGGCTAGACAACTCGAGTTGGAAGTTCTCACTGAGCCATGAACTGTCGGTGAAAAGGCTATTTAGCTATTACTTATAGAGCTGGTCAGAAAATTTTTGTTGAAAGTTTTTTTTTTGTTGGAAAAAGCTGCTTCAAGAAAAGTGAAACTTCCTGCAAAAGTAAAAAATGAAAATATTTCAGTTTTGGAAAAATTTTGTTTTGGAAAATTTGAAAATTTAATTTCAAGTTTTATTGTATGAGTTTTTTTCATTTATATTTATTAATTTTACATTTATTATTTTATGACATATCAGTAGTAGCAATGCATGATAATAAATTGCAGTACTACTACTGACATCATTATATCACATATGAATAACAGAATATTTCAACTATTATTTTATTTTTCAAATCATTTAGGGCACCTGCTACTTAGTACTGATTGAAACTTCTTTTGTAGATCAGTTCTTCCTATTTGTGCTGTAATAAGACACTTTCACATCCCTGGAATATGAAGAGGTACAGGAAATGCAGACCTCTCTAGGGCTACATCCAAGATCGAATGTATGGTAATTCAGTCCTTAGCCTCTTTGCTGAGACTGCCCCCAAAAGTGTTAATTGTAGTAGTTTTTAGAGGAGTGGGTGTTTATCATTAGAAATTATGTTGTACAGGAGATGAGACTAGATAGCACAATGGTCCCTTTTCTGTATCTTTTCCGCTATATCTTTTTTGAGGTGTGGCAACCGGAACTGCACGCAATATTCAAGATTTGGGCATACCATGGATTTCTATATTGGCATTATGATATTTACTCTCTTATTATCTATCCCTTTCCTAATGGTTCCTGACATTGGATTGGCTTTTTTGACTGGTGCTGCACACTGAGCAGAATTATCCACAGTGACTCTAATATTATGTTTTCCAATGTGCATTACTTTGCATTTATAAATATTGAACTTCATCTGCCATTTTGTTGCCCAGTCACCCACTTTTGTGAGATCCCTTTGTAACTCTTCAGTGTCTGCTTTAGACTTAACTACCTTGAGTAATTTTGTATTATCTGCAAACGTTTCCACCTTACCGTTTACCCCTTTTTCCAAGCTGAAAAGTCCCAGTTTATTAATCTCTCCTCATATGGCAGCCATCCCATACCCCAATCATTTTTGTTGCCCTTTTCTGAACCTTTTCCAATTCCAATATATATTTTTTGAGATGGGGCGACCATATCTGCACACAGTATTCAAGATGTGGGTGTACCATGGATTTATATAGAGGCAATATGATATTTTCTGTCTTATTATCTATCCCTTTCTTAATGATTTCCAACATTCTGTTTGCTTTTTTGACTATCGCTGCACATTGAGTGAATGTTCTCAGAGAACTATCCACAGTTACTCCAAGATCATTTTCTTGAGTGGTAACAACAAATTTAGATCCCATCATTTTATATGTATTGTTGGTATTATGTTTTCCAATGTGTATTGCTTTGTATTTATCAACATTGAATTTCATCTGCCATTTTGTTGCCCAGTCACCCATTTGTGAGATCCTTTTGTAGCTCTTCACAGTCTGCCTGGGACTTAACTATCTTGGTAGTTTTGTATCATCTGCAAATTTTGCAACCTTACTATTTACCCCTTTTTCCAGATAATTTATGAATATGTTGAATAGGACTGGTCCCAGTACAGGCCCCTGGGGGATACCATTATTCATCTCTCTCCATTCTGAAAACTGACGATTTGTTCCTACCCTTTGTTTCCTGTGTTTTAACCAGTTACTGATCCATGAGAGGACCTTCCCTCTTATCCCATGACTGCTTAGTTTGCCTAAGAGCCTTTGGTGAGAGACCTTGTCAAAGGTTTTCTGGAAGTCCAAGTATTATATCCACTGGATCACTCTTGTCCCCTCAAAGAATTCTAATTGCTTGGTGAGGCATGATTTCCCTTTACAAAAGCAGCGTTGACTCTTCCACAACAAATCATGTTCATCTAGGTGTCTGATAATTCTGTTCTTTACTATAGTTTCAACCAATTTTCCTGGTACTGAAGTTAGGCTTACCAGCCAATAGTTGCCAGGATTGCCTCTGAAGTTTTGTTTTTTTCTAATTGGCGTCACATTAGCTATCCTCCAGTCACCTGTAGAGAAGCTGATTTAAATGATAGGTTACATACCATAGTTACATGCCTCAGGACAGCATAGTTCTAGTTCAGTTACCCCTTCATGCCCCCATTTTCCCCTATGGGCGGAGTTCCCTGGCAGACTATGACTAGACATTGATGCTTTGGGGTTCAACCCAGACCAGGAAGGGCCTGAAATTCTGGGTGCCTTAAATGCTATGCTGCTGTGGCTCAAACCCTGACACCAACAGCCAACCTAAGAGCATGCAGGTCACACACTGGCATCCACTGACCAGTTACTCTTTGCAGGGAGACCCCAACACTGTCCCAGTCCCAAATTTTCCCCAAACTGACTGTCCTATGATGTCCAAACCTGCCCCACCCTCCCCACCACCGCACTCACTGAAATTAAGTTCTTTGCTTCTTTAAAGAGACAACAGACTGAAGCTCGTTAATTTAACTGGGGTTTGACAAACACTCTTATTTCATTCATAGCACTGAATTGGTTTATAGTGAAAGTAAAACACGTGTATTTGATAAAAGGACATAGGATTAAGTGATACCAAGTATAAGGAATAAAGATAAAAAGGGTTACAAGCACACAAAAAGTAAACACATGCTTCTAAGACCAAAACTTAAATCAGCAAGTTCCAGTCTTTGCCTAAGCAGGTTTCTCACCTAAACTCAGTTCCAAGAAACTTCAATTCCCTCCATTGACAGATCCACTTTTTTCATATGTGCAAGAGTTCTGGCCTCTTGTGTCTGCCCAGTAATGGGTAACTATGGGGTTCTTTCTCCTTTTTATATTCCAGTAAACCTTTGAAATGTATTCTTTGAAAAGTGAGCCCAGACAAAGCTTCTCTCACCCGCTGCAGTGTAGATGCCATCCTGTCTTCCCCAAGTGCATCGACCCTGCTTCAAGAGGTGGGAAGGCATCCTGGAGGTACAGTTTCCACCCACCCATCCTGATGGTTAAGTATTCCTCTTTCCCCACCTGCTCCCCTGCTGGCTTTGTTTAGCTTGTATGTAAATGTGCTTTTCTTTGTCTTTGGTCACACCTTGTCTAATTTACATCAGACACACATTCAAGCAAGTGGAACCACATTCCTTTGCCTGAAACAGGCTTTCCAAATACATTTTAAGAACACATTTGCAGCACATACCTAAAGTCCTTGGTGGGTTTACCGTACATACGCCACACAAGGATTTTTGAGACCAGCATGTTACCAGTTTGGGTATGATACCTTACATGACACCTTTTAGATACAGATTATGACAACAGTATGTTAGGTATAGTAAGTTGTGTCAGGCCTGACAAGAGCTGCTGACACAGAGTAGTGAACCACCAACAGGCCTGTGTCACAGACACCTCCTATGATGCACCTCAAATCATGTTGTTCCCATGATGCCTTAATTGCCTCAGACAGAGTGGAGATTGCACCTGAACTACAACGCCCAGGAAACCCCACGGCATAGGCAGATGCACTTTAATGTCAAACTGACCCAAAAATCAAATATTTGGTTTTGATTTTACTGATGGAAAATTGAAAAAAATTCAGCAAAATCCCACAGAACATTTCGTTTTGCAGAAACTGCATTTTCTGTCAGAAAAATTGTTCTGGTGGAAAATTCCCGTCCAGCCTCCACTCCTACTGCCAAACCATGAACTTATTTTCTGCATTTGGGGTGGGCTGTACAACCCACAGCAAGCAGTCAAACAGGACTGTCACATGCACTGCACCTTTGCTCCTGCAGCATCAGTGCCATTTGTCTTATCTATGGCAACAATTACAGTCCCATGACAGCTACAGCGACTGGGTCTCAGCCAGTCTGGAGCTGCAGATTGTCTCCCTTACAGCAGGAAATAAGGCAACTGTCCAAATCACAGGAGAAATGGGAGGAGGAGGGGGAGGAGAGGGAGGAGAGGGATGAGCTTTCTGGAACCTTTACTTTCCATAGATATGCTTTTTATTTTAACAATGGGAGTAAATCAAGTACAGGAACCAGGAGTAATATGAAGCAGTATAAAGATCTGCTACAAGATTTTGCTTTAATACATTCTCTCAGACAAAAGGTTAAATTACCATTTGAATGCCATGGTAGAAGAGCGAATAATGTTGATTTTATGTTCCATAAAAAATTAAGGATCTTGCCTCTTGGTAATACACAGTCCTTTAAACTTCAATTAAGGGAAGTGTGGTTCCAGTCATTTATACTCTAAGGTTTCTTTCTTTCTACCACCCAAGAATTGTTTCCTCCAACCACTTTCATGATCCTTTTGTGAATTTCCACTGGCGGTGCAGAATGGCTGAATCTGTGGCCAGAATGCTGTGGTTAAAGTTACACTGCAGCTGTACTTTTAGATCTTAGTTAAAATATACCAAGTTGTTTATGACTTTCAGCTTCTGGGGCTTTGGAGAAGCTTGAGCCCAAATCCTGGAGGTGAATGAAAATCATATGCCCTGCAACATAGAACCTTCCAAGACAGGCTTTTTGTACTAGGTGAATGAAAACTGAAAATGAGACCTCCCTTCCGATTAACAGCTCATATTTTAATCGCCATTTAGAATTTCTTTAGCTATCTAGGAAGGTTATCCTGCAGACTTTCCAAGCCTCCAATAACTGGAACACTAAGGAGGAAATCAAAACAAATGCATATTTGTCTTCAGAACTGACAACAATGTTGAGTGGAAGAAGATAAACACTGTACTGGTAGCAAAATGAATAGCAGTCGTTTAAAACAACAGAGCCAGCAAACACCATTTCCTTAAAAGATTTGTGAATTATGGAGCATAAAACAACTTGTCAGTGCTATAGGTCATGTGTGAAAGGAATTTGTAGAAGTTTGGATGGGGATGCTTGCCCAGCAGCACTCTGCCCAGTGCTTCCCCTATCCTTGCCCTAGTCAGCTCTGAGCAATAAAATAGATCAAAGATACGTAGGAGCATAGGAATTGCCATGGTGGGTCAAGATTAGGGTCCTTCTAGTCCAACAACCTGTCTCATGAGAGAGGAGCAGAACCAGCTTCTTCAGAAGAAAGTGCAAAGAGCCCTGCAGAAGATAATTATGGGGTAACCTGCTCACAGGGACAGTTTCTTCTAATCCCCATTAGTTAGAGGTTAGTTGATGCTCTGAAATGTGAGAGTTTAATATGCCTTCTGAAACTCTTGCTGCCTTTTTACATCTTTACCGTTGCAACTCTGGATATTTTTATTATTCGGAGTTGTTAATCGTGTTTATTGTGGTAGAGGCAAGGGACCAACTGAGAATGAGGTCCATTGTGCAAGGTACTGCACAAACAGTTTAGTAGACAATCCCTGCTCTGAAAAAGTGAGAGACTTACAGAAGAAGTGTCCCATCCATTTCTGAATCCTGTAAAGCTCTTGGCCTCAGTGACAATGAGTTCCACAATCTAATTGTGTGTTTTGTGAAAACCTCCCAGAAATGGAGGGCCAACTGTAGGACTTTAATTGCAGTGTGCCCATACCATTAGAGTGCTCTACCAAAGTAAAGGGGCTTCAAAATGGAAGTGAATTAACACTGACACATACTTTAATTCCCCTTTACACTGCCACAGTGGTGTAAAGAGGCCTTAATGTAAATAAGAACCAGGCCTTTGAGAATGTCAAACTTTCATTGCAGTGCATGGGCTCTAAGTATGCCGATCCCTTTTATGGGCAATATTTATCTCAATCCTTGCATGCTGCATTGATTAAAGAAAAAAAATGGACAATTATCCAGACACCAATCATATATGGTGGCATTTATTTCTATCCTAGATATTTCTAAAGCATCTGTGCAATTAAGCACAGAGCTGTAAATCGGATCAGATAACTCACCGGAAGGATTCTTGCTTAGATGGACAGAATTTAGCAAATAGTTATATCTGGGGTCATGAAGGAATTTCCCCCACAGCATATTAGTAAGAACCTTAGGTCTTTTTCCAACTTTTTCTGGAAAAAAAAAGAATGGGAATTAGGATTAGGGGAGCATGGTTCAACAAAACCTAGTCCTGCATCTGTCACATGTAGCAATGACAGGAAGGGAAGGAAGGGAAGGAATAGATGTTTTAATGGCAAAGGACAAAGTTTACTCATAAAGACAAAGGACAAAGGTTACCCTACTAGACCATTGCAGGAGTGGGACCACTGACTCTAATGATATTTTCCATCAGCTAAAATCGAGAAATGAATTTAGTCTATCATTGTTCATTGGCAGGCCAGGAAATGTCTTCTCCACCCCTATTGGGACAGCAATGAGTTCTGTCTATAGCCTGGAGCAGATCCAAGCAAGGGTATATTCCCCACTTATTTCCAATCCCCAAACTGAGCTTAAAAAAAAAAAAAAAAAAGAAGTTCTCAGTCACATACAGCTAAGATATATTGCTCAGTTACAACACAGTCTGTTTGATCTTTGCTCTGTGCGTAAAGCACCGTTTCAGGGTTGCTGGGCAGCTCTGTTTTCCTTCCTTTAGAAATAGAGATGGATTCATTTAGAATCGTGGGCCACTGAGATGGGAGCTCAGGTGTGGCAGAAATGGCAGGTGGCTGGAGCTGACTTGACAGCAATTAAATGTACAAATCTTTGATTAGGCTCCCGGGAATGGAGTCATTAGCCACACTGAACAGACCAGCTTGCTTTCCACTGCCTCATTAGTTGCAATACTGATGTTACTTTAAAAAGCCTGGAAGGAAAAAAAAAAAAAAAAAGCCTCCCACACAGAATTAGGAAAGTTGAGTTTCAGGGGAAAAATAAGCTTAAGTAAGCATTTTCTAGCTGAACAAATAGGTCTTGGCTTTTCTGCACGGTCATTGACACAAAAGCTGCTCTGAGAGATAGCCCCATACCTAGTACCATAAGCAGCACATTCACAGAGATCAACAAGTTTCATTTGACCATTCAAATCTAGTCAAGGACCCAGAAAGTAGTTTGCTACCATGTATTATTATTTCCAAATCTTGGTGCATTTAGAAGCATACGTCACTGCAAGTGGAGACTCTTGGCCAGCAAGACTATAGAGTTATTGAGGCTACATGCAACATTGGTGTAAATCAATTGCTTTCGCTAGTGGGCTTAAACCTGGGATCAAACTGGCTCCTGGCCTATTTACCCCCTATAACATGACTGGTAAAAAAGAAGGCTGTGATAACCTGCTTCTGGTGTGAATCACAGTTCCCATCCCCACTGAGTTTTTCTCTACCTCCACCTTTGCTGTTTAAACCCCAGTGACCCATTTTAATTAGCTAAGCTAGTTTCTCTCCATCCTCCATTTTGATTTTTCGGACACAACTGAGAAAAACGTGAATCTGAATAAATCTAATTTTGTCCCCTCATTCACTCAGCAGCTCTCATGCTGATTCACATTGACAGGTTCAGCACAGAGCAGCTCACACACGCCTCAGTCACTGGGGTGGTTTCTAAGGCCTCCAATTGCCACAGCTGACATCAGGGATAGTAAGCAACAGACAGCACAACCAAAGCAAAGAGAAGGGCTGGAATTGTCAATGACAAAACTCCGATTGACTTCAATGGGGCCAAGATTTCACCCGCGACATCTGTCCAATGCTATCTATTTTACAGTTTTCTAAGTTGGGCTCAGAAACAGTGTAATAGAAATAACAAAATGGATCCTCCACTTCCTCAGTGTTAACAGGAGAGGTTGAACAAGATCCACCCCAGAGTACTCAATAGTCTTGTGGTCAGGGCACTTATTGTGGAGGTGAGAAACTTGGGGACTTTAACCTAGGTCTCACATATTCTAGCCAAGTGCCCTGATCCTGGATTATTGACTGTAATGAGGTGGGGAATCTCTCGAGTGTTTTTGCAATAAAGGGCTGATCCGGCTTAGACAGCTAACTCTGGGAGAGGGTGCCTGAGATTCCGGAGTAGAGATAGGCACCTCCCTCTAGCTTGTCAATCAGGCATGTTAGGCCCAGATCAATGGGAGTTAGGCACCTCAGTACCTTTGTGAATCTGGGGCTTATACCCCTTTCCTCTGCATTTCACTCCCAGCTAGCTAGGCAGCTACTCAACATGCTGACTTCTGAGAATCCCTTTCTTAGGTGTCTAATCCCGCCCCCTGCATTGTACAGAGAGCCTGGGCACCTAACGGGGGGCTGAGGATCCCACTTGGCAGCACAGCCCCACAGTGTTCAGCATTGCAATGCTGAACACTGGAACAGCTAAGTCTCTTTGTGGCCCTCCCCCTAAGTAATTTGCCAAAGTTAACACAAGAAGTCTGTGGCAGAGGAGGGAATTGAACATAGGTTTCCCACAGCCCAGGCTAGCAGCCTAACCATTTGGTTAGTTTCACCAGAGATGTTGTCATCTCATCTGTCAACCACCATTATTTTATTTCCCAAAACTACAATGCTTGAACCACAATGCAGTGTTAGCTTAGTTGGTAGCACACCATGGGTTTTTTTATTTTATTTTATTCATGCGATCAACAGACTTCCATGCAGAAACATAAGGCATGCTGTCAAAGAAATAGACAATAGATGGACATGGGAAAAAACATTCCAGAAAATGAGACGTGAAGAGGAGCAGGAAAAAAATGGAGGAATGGACCATTTAAAGAGGAAGGAGGAGAAAATCAGAAAGCACCAACCATCCTCTAAACTCTTATGTGTTGTTTTTTGTTTGTTTCCCTTTTTCCACAAGGGAGATCTAGTCAACTGTGGAATGATCTTCTAAGGGAATCAGGGAAATCCCCATTTAAATGTAGATTGTACAGAGCACGAAAAAATAGACATTAGAGATTCATCGGGCCACGGCAAAGAGTAACTATGGGCAAAATTTTCAAATATGCCTAGAGGCTGGATTTTCAAAGGCAATTTAGGCACCTAAAGATGCCAATAGGTGATTTACAAAAGCACCTAAGCAGGTTGGGCACCTCACTCACTTAGGATCAGTTAACTCACCTAACTGATGATAGTGCCAGAAGCTGTAGTGTAAACAAGAGGGGAAGGTGTTTTATCACCATGTGCTCCTACCTGGCTCTGGGCTTAGATGACCTGGTGGTAAAAATGCCTGCTCCACACAGTTGTAAATTGTGTTGTTAATTTTCCTACGGGAAGGAAGGCCTGGTGGAATTAATGTTACTGCTGTGGTCAACTAGGCAAGTAGTTCTCAAACTATGAGCCTTGGAGTATTGGCTGGTAGTCGGGAGCATGCAATGTTGTCTGAAACAAGTGCTGTTGGAATGAGGGCATTGAGAGGTGAGGCGGAGTCATACAAGTGAGTAATCAACAGAAACAGTTGGACAACCCAGCAGCAGTGTTAAACAAGTCATGGCATAGCTTGGTGTGCCCCAGGTTTTACTAACCCCCCACTACAAAACTGGGATGGGTCCCAGTCAGTATCTCACTTGGATTGCCAATTGGCTGCCCGGCTGCCTATTTGCTGCATTGCTCCTTGGTGTCTAGTTAGACATGGTTGGGGTGGGAGGAGATCGGAGGGGGGTTATTTTTATTCATGTTACATTTCCTACTTTAAAACTTTGTTTTTACAACTCGTGGCCTTGCCTGCCCCAGCAGTTCTGGCCTCTGCAGCAAGCTGTGTTGTTCCATTTATGTCAGCGGTTGGTCTCGTCTCTTTGCCCCTGCAGGAAGGCTTTTGTTTCATGTCTTTCCTCCCCTGCTGCACATTGCGTTGGTCAGGCAATTTGCCACGTGTTCCCAAGCGGTCTTTTCCGCTTCTCTACTGAGCCAACCTCTAGCCTTGCTCCCCATGCAAACATTCATTAGATGCTTCAGTCACAGATGCTATGGCTCGCTCCCATGTTTGATCATAGTGTGTTGTGTGATAAGAGGGTGGGCGCTTGGATTACAGCCAGTCCAAGCATTATGGTTTGCTCTCATACACTGTTTACACTTGTGACATTTTCTCCTTTTGATTCTCATCTATGTAATGTTGATACAGGAGGGTGGCCATCTGGATTCCTGCCTCTTCAGTTACTGGATCTTAATTGCAAATCTTTGATTCTCCTAGACTTGCTTCTAAAACTGCTTGCTGGTGGGCTGCCCTACTCAAGGGGCTCTGCTTTCCCTGCAGAAGAGGCTCAGATTCCATTTCGCATTTGTGGCTCTTGCTGCGTGGGGTGGACAGGGAGACCCTTGGACACAATGAGCATTTAAGGGGTAGCTATGCTTTCTGTCACGCATCCGTTACACATTCAGACAATTAAAAAGTGATATCAACCCATAGGTGCCAACTCCGTGGGTGCTTCAGAGCTGGAGCACCATGTAAAAAATTAGTGGGTGCTTAGCACCCACCAGCAGCCATCTTCCCCCTCTGCCCCCCTCCCCCAGCACCTCCTGCCTGTCAGCGGGCCTGCCAATCAACTCCTCTCCCTCCCTCCCAGCACCTCCCACTCACCACAATCAGCTGTTCCACGGCATGCAGGAGGCACTGGGGGGAGGGGGAGAACCAGGGATGGGGCATGCTCAGGGGCAGGGGTGGAATGGGCAGGAAGAGGCAGGGTGGGGATAGAGCCTTGGGGGAAGGGTGGAGTGGGGACGGAGCCTGGGTTGAGCATCCCTGCAAAAGGAGGAAAGTGGTACCTGTGCATCAACTGGTAATTGATTGAGATCTATCTAGTCCTCCTGAGTGCAAAGGAGGATAGCCATGCTGTAGGAGCCTGAGTTAGGTGAAGGAGATTAATTTGAGGGGGAGACACAGACCCTAAGCAGCAGAGGGGACCCAATTAAAAAGATATATATTTAATTAGAATGGGAGCTGCTGTCTCACTGTTGAAGTCTTAAGAAGGCAAAGAGTCTTGTATTGATGTTTTTATTACCCAAGCTAATACTTCCATTTCACAGAGAATCTATCCAGTATGGATCTTGGTGCAGGACAAAGGAGGGAGGCAAGCTACCTAACTTGGTATGCTAAGGCATACACCCCTGTTCCCTGTCCTTTGACTGCCCTGACCCCTAGCGACACCTCTGCCCCCAGACAGGCCCCCAGGGATTCCCATGCCTATCCAACCTCCCCTGCTCCCTGTACCCTGACTGCCCTGACCCCTGTCCACACTGCCGCCCCTAACCGCCCCCCGGGATCCCACCCCCTATCCAGCCCCCTCTGCTCCCTGTCCCCTGACTGCCCCCAGGATCCCCTGCCCCTCATTCAACCCCCACTCCTTTACCATGCTGCTCAGAGCAGCAGGAGCTCACAGGCCCGCCGCCCAGCCGGAGCCAGCCATGCTGCCCACGCTGCCCGGCAGGAGTGGCAGGCCAGAGCACTGGCGGCACGGCACACTGAGGCTGCGGGGGAGGAGGGACAGCAGAGGAAGGGCCGCGGGCTAGCCTCCCCAGCCGGGAGCTCAAGGGCTGGGCAGGACGGTCCCACGGGCCAGATGTGGCCCGCGGGCCGTAGTTTGCCCACCTCTGACTTAGGGGGAGAGCTGCCCACACAGCTGGCATTGGAACATTTTTGCCCCCCACAACTGTCAATTTTTTTTTTATTTTTTCAACCAGCTCCAGCTGCTACCCCTACTCCCCAATAGGGATTCCGAGCCATGGTAAATGAACTCCTCAGAAATCTAGCAGCCCAGTTACATCCACATTAACCCAGTCACAGCAGAAGTCCCAGTGAAGACTAAGGAACTACTTGGAGAAATAAAGGCTGCCCACTGTGAGTAACAAGTCCATAAGTGGAGCCTAATGAATTGAGCCTGACAACACCCTGGAGAGCAGTATTATTAGCTCCAGTTTATGGATGGGAAAATTAAAGCACAAAGAGGTTAAGTCATGTGCTCAAGTTCACACTGGGAGTCTGTGGAAGGCTGGTCTTAGAACTCACATTGTCTGACTCCCCATCCTGTATCTTAACCACAAAACCATCCTTCCTTTCTGTAAAAATAGCACTGAGAAGCTGGCTGCCTCCTCTGTGCTCATGCCAACATATTGACCAAACTTAGAAGGCTCACTAAGGACCATTTAAAAGACACTGTACTCCCATCCATGGTTTGGACATTGCTGCTGTCCTTCCTCTCACTGCCTCTCTTCTCTGCCAGACACACACAGGCTCCCTGCCTGATCTCTGCTTCCACTCTACCCCCCATTTCACACACTTGGGGACCACTCCGATGGGCTTCGAGACCCCTGCTTACACCCCAGGCTGCAGAACAGCACCACTTCCTCTCAGCCTGGGGCCCTCCTTAACCAGTGGAGGGTTTTGCTGTAAATGTGCAATAAGCTAATGAATCACAGGAGCAGTAGGTTCTTGTTTACCGACACTTTAGCACAGTAAAGAATTATTTACACAGTCATTTGTAAGATATTCAAAGCCTGGCTGCCAGTTAACACAAGCTCAGCACAGGGCCCACTGGCTTCCTTTTGACTCAGCGGGTAGACATGCCACCCATAGACTATGAAGGCCGCAGGTGAAGCTTCAGCTACAATCATGCACAGAACACACACTCAGTGACTCTAGCTCCCAGATTCAGGACTCCAGTAATTTCTTCAGTTCCTTCTGGTGTTTGGCTATCAGTTTGGCAGGAACAGAGTCCATGAAAAAGGGGGTGATTAAAGGATTAATATTCCTACCGCTCCATCATATAAAAGATCTGAATTGTAATTCTGAATAATTTAAATTATGCTTAGCACTAATTCAGAAGCATGAATTACTGTTGAAATTTAGAATGCTGCATATCAACATTTTAATAGCGGCATCCTGCTATTGTGGCAGAAGACTACAGTGTAATTGGTTTAATTATGGTGCTATTGACTAAATCCACCCCAGAAATTTAACATTTTATGTGCCCTATAGTGCAATGAGTAATGCTATATACCTCACTGTATTCATCCAGAACCATGAATTAGAGCTCGGTTACAGTACATAACACCACACCCAAGATTATTTTTTTTCCTGTTAGGTATTAGGTCCGACCACAGTTCAGCCCTGGGTGATGCAGCTAACCACAAGTTTGAGGGTGGAAACAGACCGATTCTTTCTTTTGCTAGGGGAGTTGATGTTCATTGTTCATCTTAAAAATCAATCTATGAACCTGCCACACCTTTTAGACTACATACTGCAGAAAACTATGCACTTCTAAGGAACTGCATTGATTAAATTCTACATATATTTATTGTAGAACAGTAGCCTCTAAGGTACATGGCCCTATTACCCAAAGAATTCTTTAGACTTGTAATCAAAGACAGCCCCTGCCCTAAATGTATCCAACCTACTTTTCAGGGTCCAAACATACATGCTTAACTGGGTAGATCTTGTAGATTTATTACCAGCTAGCAATGAGAGGGACCTGAAGCAGTCTGGTGATGCACCCAAAAGTGGGAATGATTATTATTTGTATTATAGTAGCAGCCACACTATGCTAGGGGCTGTAGAGCTAGATCGGGGTCAGCAACTTTTGAGAAGCGGTGTGCCAAGTCTTCATTAATTTAAGGTTTCACATGCTGGTAATACATTTTACATTTACAGGGGCCCACAGCCAGAACCCCAGACTGGCTGCGTGCTGAGCGGGGCCGGTGGACGGAACCCCAGACTGGCAGTGGGGGTCCCGGCTGCAGGTCCTGCTCAGCCCGTTGCTGGCTTGGGGTTCCCCCGGCTGGCAGAGTGCCACTAAAAATCAGCTTGCATGCTGCCTTTGGCACGCATGCCACAGTTGGCTGACCCCTGTGCTAGATGGAAAGACACTGTCTCTGTGCCAGAGGGCTCACAAATCTAAATAGACAAAAATATATCAGCTGTCCTCAGCTGCCCCTCAACAGTGCTTAGTACAGTAAAGCCCTGGCCTCTAGAAACTATCATAATACAAACAAATAATAAAAATCTATTGCCAGTCTGTGGCCCAATCATCTACAAACCCCTAGTTACTTTAGTAAATTTTGGAACCCACTAAAACCTTCATTCTCGCTCCCATCCTCCAACCTTCTCATTACCCCGTCTCTTCCCCATAGCATCCTACTGAGATTCATCCCACTTCCCCTGCACAGGTCATTCCCAGCCATTGCCCACTTTTGCTTTAAACCATGTCACTTAAAAATAAAATAGTGAACATGCCTTGCTGCCTAGGTTCTTACCACAACATCCTCCCACAACTATACTCACGGAACAAGTCCCCCTAACTCTCCAGCTGCGGGTGAAGAAGTGGGGGAAGTTTCCTCTTGCTGCCTTTGCTTGTTGTGTGACCCGAGGACAGGACCAAAAGGCACTTGACCAATGTTCAAACCATGTGTTGCACGTTGTGACCTCGCTGAGGTTCTGGGGCTGGAAAGGCAGCTGTTCCTCTTCTCCTGGCAGCCAAGGGTGCTGGAACAATTTTTATAGTGGGGGTGCTGATGATGAAAACCATGTATTTGGTGTTTATTATTACTACTTCAAGCCAGGAGGTGCAGTAGCACCCCTAGTTCCAGCACTACCGCTGGCAACTGCTGTGAAAGTTTTCTCCGATCTCTCCTCTCCTCCCACCTGGTTGTAGGAAGGGTGGACTAGATGGGGGCCTTGTGCCAATGGATGGGGGGAGGTCACCAAACTTAGGCACAGGTCCAGAGAATAAGGAGATGTTCCCAGACTTTCTCTACTCTTCTCCTGCTCAGCAAAAGCTGAGGAAGTTCCCCTTTTTTATCTGGACCTCAAGATTTTGAGCAAGTTGAAAATAATAAATAGCCTTTTTTGAGATGTTTCAAGTGTTCCATTTCTGATCTCATCCAAAACTAGAACAGGAGAAAATGCAGATTGGGTCTAGATAGAGTTTTGGACAAAGGCTTCATTTGCTTTGTATTTTATATAGACCAGTTCACCATTTCTAGAAACAGCTGTATGCAAGGATCCTTCAACCAACAGAAACAGCCCTCAACACAGAGCTCTCTCAACCCCTCTTCTTTCTGAAGACAAATTTGGGACCTGGATTGTCAGACCTGTGTGGAAACCCTCCTTATCTGCCTGAGTCCTGCCAAACACACGTGCTTCATCATGACATTAAAGCTTCAAACATAGGGGCATCAGTACAGACAGGACAATACAGGATTTGGCACAGAGGACCAGCAATGAAAGAGTTTAAAAAATGCCTCAGTCTCCCAGTGATACTGAGGGTGGAGTGTGTAAAAATTAATGGTTTCTAAATATTCAGGAGTGATAAATGATCTAGGTAGGTTTCTGGTGGTACCTCATGTTCCAGCACACACACAAGGATCTACACTATTAGAGAAGAATGTGACAGTGAAGAAAAGATAGCTTAAAAGGCTTAAGATAATATGCCTCATCACTAGTAATTATTTCTCTTTATTTAGAGACACTGTCAACTTAATGAAGCAGGAAAGAAAAAAAAGTATCCATTAAAAACAGGCCCTTTCACTGTAGCTGCCCTATTCTGATCCTATAAAAAGACCACTGGAAAATAGGCTATGAAGGCCAGGCATCTGGAAAGTGAAGACCAGAGACTTGGAGTGAAAAGTTTGGCACCTTAGCACAGCTGCTCTCTGAATGAGTAGGAGCTGGTGGTGGAGTTTTTATTATACACTGGAGTGCTATCTGATAACAAAGCACTTATCAAGTGGTATCAGATAGGCAAGGTTCCAGAGATGGGATAGATCAGAGGTGGGCAAACTACGGCCCGCGGGCTACATCTGGCCCACGGGACCATCCTGCCCAACCTTTGATCTCTCAGCTGGGAGGCTAGCCCCTGGCCCCTCTCCTCCACAGCCTCAGTGCGCTATGCCACCAGCGCTCTGGCCTGCCACTCCTGCCGGGCAGCACAGGCAGCGTGGCTGGCTCCAGCTGAGTGGCCTTCCCTACCTGGCCCTCCATACAGTTTCGCAATGCCGATGTGGCCCTTAGGCCAAAAAGTTTGCCCACCCCTGGGATAGGTGATAGCACAGTAAGCGACAATGAGAACAAGCCCTTATAAAAAAAAAAATCAAACAAATCTGGCAACTGTCATTGTTCTTCATGGGGCAAACATCAGATACCCTGCTCTAGTTTAGTGGCAGCAAGTTATGGTCCCTCCACCATTTATTATTAATCATAGGTCTGCAATTCATCTACCAATTCTCTGCTCTCATGCACCCCTACACTTCTGTTTTGCATTGACACTGCATACTTCAGCACTTAGGGCTCAATTCTCTAAGGTGCTGAACACAGGCTCTGACCAGTAAAGGACTTAAGCATGTCCACAGAGATAAATATACTTATATACTGCCCTGGCAGCAAGGGATGGGGAAGCCATGTACCACCAAGGCTAGGAGGATCACAGCCACCACTCCCAAGAGGAAATGAAGGGTGGTGGCGTTCAGTGACTCCCTCCAAGGGGACAGAAGTACCCATCTGCCGGTCTGACATGACATCCCGGGAGATGTGCTGCCTACCAGTAGCCCATATCCAAGACATTATAGAAGGATGGCTGAGGATTATCTGGCTCTCTGACTACTATCCCATACTGCTCACCCAGGGGGGCACTATTGGTACTGAAAGATGGGACACAGAGCAGATCAGAAGTGACTTCAAGGCTCCAAGAGTGAGGGTGAAGGAGCTGGGGACAGAGGTGGCATTTTCATTGATCCTTCCAGTCAAGGGCATGGGCCCAGGCAGAGACAGACACATCCTGGAGGTGAATGCATGGCTGAGTGGATGGTGCCACCAGAAGGGTTTTGGTCTCTTTGACCACGGAATACTATTCCAAGGACTGCTGAACAGATATACAGTCCACCTATCAAAGAAGGGAAAGAGTATCTTCAGATCCAGATAAAACCCACCTCACTAGGTTAGCCTAAACTAAGTTTGATGAGGGCAGGAGACAAAAGCCCACAGGTAAGTCCAGAACACAGAGACCTGGGTGAATCAGAGGGGAGGAGGGGCGAATTATGGGCAATCATATCACGGACAAAAGAGTGACAGGAGAGGTTGACTCAGTGCTGGTGCCTTTTCCTGGCCAGGTGTGGCAGCTCTCTTTCTGCTGGGTTCTCCTGCCAGTGGCTGCTCCACATCTGCAATGGCCTGCCTCTTCCTGCCCTTGGCCCTTCAGCCAGGTCATGTCAAAGTCTCTCCCCTTCCAGGTTACACAAAACACATGAACAACAAAAACAAAAGCAAGGGGAATTTATGCAAATAAACTGAATTAGGAAGAGATCGAGGGGAATGACTCTCTCCCAGGGTGTATCAGGATCTGGCCCTCCCTTCCCTCATGGAGGGACCTTCAGGCAGTAATGTCTGGGGAGTTCCTGCCTTCAGTCAGCCTTTTCCTCAGGAGCTGAGGTTGAAGGTCTGTTCTTTTCCCTGGTCTGCCCACAAGTGAGCTGTTCTGTTCCCCTTTTATGCTCCTCCTCAAGCCTGTGCATACCTTGCACGTGTGACAGTGCAGAGCTGGCTGAGCCCAGAGCAGCTCCTTGACCCCTTTTTGTCCAGTGTGGGGTTTGTATACCCCATCACAAGGGAGAAGAGGGAATATAGAGGGGAAAATTTAATGAACATCGTAGCTGTCTGTGCACTAATGCAAGAATTATGGAGAATAAACAGGAAGTGCTAAAAATTCTAGTGAATAATCACAGTGACGACTAATTGGCATCAGAGACTTGGTGGGATAATTCATATGACTGGAATAGTGGTATGGAAGCGTACACCTTGCTCAGGAAGGACTGTCAAAGGAAATAGGGAGGAGGTGTTGCCTTCTATATTAGTGTATTGGTGACAACTTTTTATTACAGAAGCTGGAGAAAGCAACTAGGGGAGAGGCTGTTCTAGATTTGATTCTGACTAATAGGGAGGAACTGGTTGAGAATTTGAAGGTGGAAGGGAGCTTTGGTGAAAAAGGTCATGAAATGGTAGAGTTCATGATTCTAAGGAATGGTAGGAAGGAAAACGTCAGAATAAAGACACTGGACTTCAAGAAGGCAAACTTTAGCAAACTCAGCGAATTGGTAGGTAAGATCCTGTGGGAAGCAAGTCTGGGGGACAGTGGGAAGAGAGAGTTGGCAGTTTTTTTAAAGAGAGACATCATTAAAAGCATATGAGCAAACTATCCCAATGCATAAGAAAGATAGGAAGTATGGTTAAGATTGTGGGATTTCTTACCAAGAGGTCTTCAGTGACCTGAAATTCAAAGACGAGTCACACAAGTGGAAACTAAGGCTATGTCTACACCTAAACTGCTTAGCAGTGCAGCTGCACTCCTGTAGCAGTGTAAATGTAGTCGCTCACTACAGCAATGAGCGGAGTTCTCCCATCACTGTAGTTGACCCATCTTCCCAAGAGGCGGCAGCGAGGTCGAAAGAAGAATTAGGTTAGGTTAACTACGTCGCTCCAGAGTGTGGATTTTTCATACCCCTGAGCATGTCGCTGGGTTAATTTAACTTTTTAGTGTAGACCTGGCCTAGGTCAAATTACGAAGGATGAATATTAACAACCAATATAAACCGGTAAGAACAAAATTAGAAAGGCCAAAGCACAGGACAAGATTAAACTATCTAGGGACATAAAGATTAACAAGAAAACACCTTACAAATACATGAGAAGCAAGGAGATGATTAAGGACAGGGTAGGCTCATTACTGAGTGAGAAAGGAAAGACAACAGAAAATGTAGCAATGGTCAAAGTGTTAAATTTCAGTTTTCACCAGAAAGGTTAGCAGTAATTGGATGACTAACATACTGAACATCAGTGTAAATGGGTAGGATCTGAAGCTAAAATAGGAAAAGAACCAGTTAGATGTCTTCAAGTCAGAAGGACCGGATGAAATACATCCTGCTCCTTCAATTGTATTTACACAGGTTGACCCTTGTGCCCACTCAGTCACTTTGAAGTCAGTGGCTAGCCATACAGGTGCGAGGGTCTGCCTGCAGATCCAACTGCAGGATCAGAGTTTCAGTTAGCATGTGGATGTGACTCCAAACAGTTCTCCCTTTTCCTCTGACCAGATCTAAATTTTTATTAGCAATGAACTACCTCTCTATGAACACAGAATAAAGTACCATGTGCATTTGGTTTCCAGAAGTGGCCATCTTAAAATTCTCCCCATGTCTACATATATAACTGCTGCAAAATAGATTACAACTCAAATTTTAAACACTGAGCACTAACGACACAATTGTTAATTGAAATGACTAAACTCTACACCTTTCAATTTCTTGGAAGAATGTTATAATGTTGATCATTTTAAATCTGGCTACTATATATAGAGAGACACTGTTATCCTGTACTTTTTAATATAACTTGCAGATTCTTTTTGCTGTTCCTTCACACAGGGAAGATTTACCTCTCAATGAGAATGCAATGGTCAATTGATTTCAGGAGAGCAATTCCTGGTGGCACTTGCAGGACAGAAATAATTAGACCCCTTATTAGCTTAGTCCCAAGGTCAATTAATCAAATATGACTGATTACATTTTCTAATGGTTGCTCTGTGCTCATTAAAGAGTATTCAAGTATTCAGAACCGCCTCTGATCAGTACATTCAAAATCTGTTCTGATGGCTCCTGACAAGCAGAAATGTATTCTCTAATCTTTAACCACATAAACAATAGATAACCATTTGTAAATGGTTTCAAATTGATTTCAGGTGGCTTCAGAGAAAAGCAATTTCTACAACAGATTAACCTTTTAATTAAAGAATATTAAGGATATTATCAGGTGCAGAAATTGCGCTAAAGCAGAAAATTATACTTTGTTGACATTCATTTATGATAATGTAACTGATCCATTCCCAGGTCATTATTCATACATTTGTCACCTTTTTTGCATTTGATGAACATACCATAAACTCTAACTGTTATAAGTTTTTTATTTTTAGCATGCATAGCTCTTTACAGAATGATGATCAGGGGACTGACAAAGATCAAGATGCTCTTTGGGGTGGATTTTTAAAGAAGAAGTATTGTCTCTGGAAGAACACAAAGGACAGTGTCTTTACTATAGCACCAGCTTCCAAACAAGTCTTATTTATGAGACACTGAACTGGTTAAAAATTAGTATTAGTGCGCTGAAATCTTTGCCATAGCTTCCAGAATATAAAATAACATAAAACTTAAACTAATCAATACACAGGGGGAAATTATGAGTTTTAAAGACTGGCTAGACTACAGAGATTTTTTGCTTGAGAAAAGCTTAGACTACAGAGAAGTTATTTTTCATGTATTTAGCATTTGCCTTGTAACCGCATTATAGGATTTTGTGGTAAGACTGTGCATCACGTTTATAACTGAAGTGTAATTATACTGCAACTACTATATACTTTCCTCAGAGGAGTCCAACCTATGTGCCATTAGAGTTTAAGTGTGAATTTCAAACCCAAGCTGCAAGTGGGATATTCAGTTCCTGATTACCAGCACCTTGAAGTCTGAGGGTATTCAGACCTTCTTTATTAAAATTCCACTGCTAGCTGAAGGGAAGTTTGGGGTGATTTCCCTCACTCTGATGGAGTTACCCCCTTGTGTGAATACTGCTAAATCATGCCTACTAGAGATGACCTACCTGTCCCTGGGGCTCAGAAAACACTTCTGAAGAGCAACCTTTTTGTCTTTGGAATGAACCAGGTTGCCTTGTGAACCGTCACCCACAAATAGTGTAGGTCTTCACCCGCATCCTCTACTTCCATTTAATTAATGTGCTGGGCTAGCAATACACTCCATATATATTTCAGGATTTGAATATAAGTGTATCCAGCAATGTGCTTCTTGTCCAGTGGTTTTGCTACTTTCCTGTGCTATAGACATTAGAAAGCCCCTTCGTTTAAATGAATAGATAGAATCATAGGATTGCATGACTGGAAGGGATCTTGAGAGGTCATCCAGTCCAGTCCCCTGCACTCATGCCTGGACCAAGTAACATCTAGACAATCCCTGTTAGGTATCTGTCTAACCTGCTCTAAAAATCTCCAATGATGGATATTCCACAACCTCCCTGGGCAATTTATTTCAGTGCTTAATCACCCTGACAGTGCGGAAGTTTTACCTAATGTCCAACCTAAACCCCACCCTTTGAGCAATGGGCTTAAATTACATCTTGCCCTATCCTCAGAGGTTAGGGGGAACAATGTTTCTCCCTCCTCCTTGTAACAACCTTTTATGTACTTGAAAACTTATGTCTTCTCTTCTCCAGAATAAACAAACCCATTTTTTTCAGTCTTCCCTCACAGGTCATGTTTTCTAGACCTTTAAGCATTTTTGTCACTTTTCTTTTGATTTTTTCCAATTTATCCACATCTTTCCTGAAATGTGACACAGGACTGGACACAATACTCCTGTTGAGGCCTAATCAGTGCAGAGTAGAGCAGAAGAATTACTTCTTGTGTCTTGCTTACTCCACTCCTGCTAGTACATCCCAGAATGAGGTTTGTTATTTTTGCAACAGTGTTACATTGTTGACTCATATTTAGTTTGTGATCCACTATGACCCCCAGATTTCTTTCTGCAGTACTCCTTCCCTATACCTCAGTCCTCACCTCTTTTCTTTATGACTGCAAGCATGCTGGTACAGAGGGTTTTCAAGACTAAGGGGAAGTTTCTGTGGTAGATCTTTGTTCAAATATTGGTAGTCACTTCCTTCCAGTCTCCTCTTTCCCTCTCTCTCCCCCTGGCTAGCACAATCACCTCAGGGAGGTTATTAAAAAAAATAAAAATAAAAAAAAATACAACGGACTCAGGATTCTGCTACTCTTACTCATTGTTTTTGGTTGGAATTACTAGACAGTGTAGGGTGACAGAATCGTTGCCCAAATGAGGGACACCTGTACACAACCCAATAAAAAAACCTGAATAACTGATTGAACTAGGGGGACCAGATGTCCCGATTTCATAGTGACAGTCCCAATATTCAGGGCTTTGTCTTATATAGGTGCTTATTACCCCCCACCCCCTGTCCTGATTTTTCACACTTGCTGTCTGGTCACCCTTGATTGAACAGATCAATGGCAGAGAGCACTTACTGTGTGAGGGTGTTGAGCACCGTGTGGTAAATGAGAGCCCTCAACTCTCAATGAAATCAGACTCCGGTCCAAACATCTGAGATCACATCCTAACATGGGTTTGGCAGACTAGCCAGTACTCTTGATATCTCTGCATGAAATAATGTGAACAGCACGAACACATTCCCCACCACTGCTTGCCCTTCTGTCTCTAAACTTGTGGAACGACAATCTGTGAGATGCAACAAAAATTAATTACTGGGTGGATGTCCAGCATATAGATAATAGACCCAAGGATTGAGGAACAGGATATCAGAAAGATTGACTTCAGAAAACCCTATTAAAATGGGGCTCTCTTGCCACCTCACTCTTATATTCACATCCTAAATGTGTCAATAGCCTTTTTCTAGTATCTTGGAGTCTATCTTCATACACAAATTGGCTATACTAGTGAATTTTACATCCCTGCCATTATCTGATTTTCGAGGTCTTGAAATTCCATCCTCTTCCCAAGAAGTCCCACTTTCCAACAGTTCGAGCTTTAATTTTTTCTACCATTTCAATTCTTTACTTCCTTTCACCTTCTCTTCCTTTGAAGGAGGAAAATTAATGGACAGCTAATCCAGAGATACTGAACTCATTTTTACCAGATGAAACATGGATGCAAACTATTTTTGTCTTTGGTAAAAAAAAAAAAAAAAAAAAAAAAATCAGACTTGCTCCAATAGAAAAGTGAATTTTTCTGTGAAACTCTCTTGTACAAGAGTCAAACAGCTTGCAGGAAAAAAAAAGTCAATGGAAGTTGTTACAGACTCAGCTTAACAATGTGCCATTTCCTGATTAGTGTCATTCCATTGTAATGCATGAATAAATTGTAATTTAAGTGATTATACACATACATCATTACAATGAAAACAAAATGAGACCCTTAGACAATCATAGCTTTCTTTTATCTCTAGCCAGATATTTTCCCCACTCTAAGAAAGGAATTTGGATAATCATAGAAATGTAGGACTGGAAGGGACCTCAACAGGGCAGCTAAACCAGTCCCCTGCACTGAGACAGGCCTAAGTAGATACGGGCTTGTTCTGAGATTGTCCCCAAAACAGTGTTTAAAGACTAAGGTAGTGTACAAACAAACAAGGGAAACCGAAAATGAATAAATTCAAGTTGTGAGTTTAATGAATATCCAAAGGCAAATTACATAATTCAGGAGAAAAGATGGTCTTGTAGTTAAGGCACTTGACTGGACTTCAGGAGACCAGTGTTCCGTCTGCAGCTCTGATATTGACTTTCTCTGAGTCCTTGGACTAGTCACTTACCCTTGCTGCTCCTCATCTCTAAAATGTGGATATGAAGCACTCTCTCTCTCTCTCATTCTTTGTGTCTCTGGTCTATTTGATTTGCAAGCTGTTCAGGATAGGGACTGTCTCTTGCTGTGTATAGGTACAGCACAAAACAAAGTGGGGCCTGGGCTGAAAGTGAGCGGAGGCCTCTAGGTGCTGCTTTAAACAAATATTTAATAGTAGACAAGTTTGAACTTTAATCACATAGATCTGATTTGATTAAGTGAGGATTTACTTCACATGTGTCGGTGTAGGATGAAAACCCTCACACTTCAAGGCATGAACTAAACACCAACTGCTTATGGGAAGGTGATTCCATTTCAATTTCTTGAAGCATCTGATACTGGACACTGTCAGAGACAGGATACCTGACTAGATAAACTGCTTGTCTTATCCAGTATAACAATTCCTAGATGTACAATTTATTTTTAATCCCTTTTTTGACAACCCTGAGAAAAGAACGTTGCTGATACATTCCTGTGAACTTATATACAAATATATATGGTAATCAATGGAAAACTGGTGTATACAGTAGTTAATTACTGATAGTTTTTAGTATCATATTTGGTGCCTCAGTGTTTTCCAAGTGTGGGAGCTGCAGCCCTTAAGATGTATTTCTTAAATGTGTGATATATCAGTTAACAATTGGTTCTACCAATTAGCAGCTTAAAACGGGATTTTTATACAACTGCAGCAGAGCAAACTAAGCTGCTGGCTGTCAGTCTGAGGATACATCATGAATAGGCTTGGCAGAATTTGATTTTCACAGCTGGACGAAATGATGGGACGGTCAGACAATTATTTAATGGCAGATGTTCAAATTCAAAAAGTTAAAGCTTCATAACCATTAAAAAACCCACAAAATTGTCAACATTAAGTCAACATATTTAAAGTAAATATCCTTAATCAATCTATGTTCTCAGATGGCATTTTTCTCACTTTGCCTGTCTGTAAACATTGATCATCATTGATGCAGATATTTTTCAGTCAGTTTGTAGGTGTATGGTTAAAGACATTTACTGATAAAAATCTAATCCTTCCAAGCCTAAACCATGAAACATCAAGATTACTGACTATGCCACCATCAGAGAGACAATTTGAGAGCAATACGAAGTTATATAAAAACACTAGAAAAGAGTGGATACCATACAGATGGTGCTTGTCTTGTCGTCAAGATACTTACATTGAAAGAGTTATGGGCAAAAGAACACTAGGGAAAAGAATGGCTTTAAATTATCTAACGATTGTAAATATGATCGTTACAGCTAACACACAAAAACCAGTGAATTTTATTCTGTGGTATGCCATCCACTCCACTTTAGATATGGTATTATTATAGCATAACCACAAAATGCTTTAAATTCTTTCAGAAACTAAAATGGAGAGAAACCTCAAGGGATCCAAACAGAATTTTTTTTTTTTTAAAGAATGGAATAATTGTTTCCCGCTTTGCTATCTAGAAACTGAATCAACTGGAATAAGAAAACAAGCAGGCACATGTAATAAAATAATAAAAAGCCTCTTTCTAGTGGGACAGTGATCATGTTTCATGAAACAGATGAGTAGCAAAGTGCTGAGACTGGTTATGCAAGGCAGTCTTGCACACACAGAACCGTTATGCTGCCCTGGCAACGAGTGAATAGGAATCATCCCCAAAGGTGGAAGAGGAGAAACCATGTACACCCAAGGCTGGGAGGATCACAGCCACCACTCCCAGGAGGAGTGGTGATTGGAGACTCTTCTGAGGGGGACGGACGCACCCATCTGTTGCCCTGACATGGCATCCTGGGAGGTATGCTGCCTGCCAGAGGCCCATATCCGAGATGTTACTGAGAGATTGTCGAGGATCATCCGGCCCTCTGACTACTACCCCATGCTACTCATCCATGTGGGCACTAATGATACTGTGAGGTATGACCCTCAGCAGATCAGAAGTGACTACAGGGCTCTGGGATTAATGGTGAAGGAGTTGGGAGCACAGGTGGTGTTCTCTTCAGTCCTTCCAATCAAGGGTAGGGGCCTCGGCAGAGATAGATGCATCCGGGTGAATGCCTGGCTGCAAGGATGTTGTCACCAGGAGGGCTTCTGCTTCCTTGACCACGGGATGCTGTTCCAGGAAGAAAGACTGCTAAACAGAGATGGGGTCCACCTATCAAGGAAGGGGAAGAGCATATTTGGCTACAGACTGGCTAACCTAGTGAGGAGGGCTTTAAACAAGGTTCAACGGGGGCAGGTGACCAAAGCCCACAGGTAAGTCAAAAACATGGAGATCTGGGAGAAGGGTCGGAATTTGGGGGGAGCATGTGCTGCTATAGCAGAAATAAGGGAGAGAAGACAGAACTTGGGGGGAGGGGATCAAATCAGTATCTTAGATGTCTGTATACTAATGCAAGAAGTATGGGGAATAAGCAGGAAGAACTCAAAATGCTAGTAAATAAACACAACTATGACAGTTGGCATCACGGAGACTCGGTGGGATAATACGCATGACTGGAATATTGGTATAGAGGGATACAGCTTGCTCAGGAAGGACAGGCAGGGAAAAAAGGAGGAGGTGTTGCCTTATATATTAAAAATGTATACACTAGGACTGAGGTTGAGCTAGAAATAAGAGACAGACTTGTTGAAAATCTCTGGGTAGGCATAAAAGGGGTAAAAAAACAAGGGTGATGTCATGGTAGGGGTCTATTATCGACCACCCAGGAATAAGAGATCGATGAGGTTTTTTTAAACAACTAACAAAATCATCCAAAACACAGGACTTGGTGGTGATGGGGGAGTTCAACTACCCAGACATCTGTTGGGAAAATAACATAGCAAGACACAAATTATCCAACAAGTTCTTGGAATGTATTGGAGACCATTTTTTATTTCAGAAGGTGGAGAAAGCTACTAGGGGAGAGGCTGTTCTAGATTTGATTTTGACAAATAGGAAGGACCTGGTTGAGAATTTGAAAGTGGAAGGCAACTTGGGTGAAAGTGACCATGAAATAGTAGAGCTCATGATTCTAAGGAACAGTAGGAGGGAGAACAGCACAATAAAGACAATGGATTTCAAGAAGGCAGACTTTAGCAAACTCAGGGAGTTGGTAGGTAAAATCCCATGGGAAGCAAGTCCAAGGGGGAAAAACAATTGAAGACAGTTGGCAGTTTTTCAAAGAGACATTATTAAGGGAACAAGAGCAAACTATCCCACTGCATAGGAAAAATAGGAAGTATGGCAAGAGACCACCCTGGCTTAACCAGGAGATATTCAATGATCTAAAAATCAAAAGAGTCCTACAAAAAGTGAAAACTCAGTCAAATTACCAAGGATGAATATAAACAAATAACACAAATATGTAGGGACAAAATTAGAAAAGCCAAGGCACAAAATGAGATCAAACTAGCTAGGGACATAAAAGGAAACAAGAAAACATTCTACAAATACATTAGAAGAAAGAGGAAGACCAAAGAGAGAGTAGGCCCATTACCAAGGGCGGCTTTAGGCAGCAGCAAAGCAAGCACATGCTTGGGGCAGCCCATTTGCAGGGGCAGCAGGGATCCAGCATGGGAGCTGAGAACCAACAAGGGGCCCTGGGAGCTGTAGTTCCTTGGTTAGCTCCCTGCCTATAGAGCCAGCCCTGGAGCAGGGAAAGAACTACATTTCCCAGCATTCCCTTGGCCACTACCAACAGGAAAGGGGGAGGGAGGGAGGAAGCTGAGACCTCATGCTGCAGCCTGCTGTGAATGGAGAGCTGCACTGTGAGTAGGGATACCATATTTTAACATTCCAAAAATAGGACATTCCACGGGGAGGGAGGGTAGCCCCCATCCACTCCCTCCAACTGCCCCCGCCCACGGAACCCCTTCTCCAACCCCCCAGACCCCTTACTGTGCCACTCAGACCAGCGTGTCTGGCTTTGCACAGCGCCAAACACGCTGCTGCATACATGCTGCCGTGCTCCCCTGCGGAGCCAAAGGTCCCCCGTCCCTCCCCCCCCCCAGCACCTGCCTTCCGGATTTGAACACCTCAGAATTCAGGAGTGCTCAAGCTCAGTTTGGGCAGCTGTTACTTCATTTCTCCCAAATCAAATATACTGATCCACTGTAACTTGCTGTAGAAAAAGTAGGATAAAATTGAGCAAGAAATGCTTCCCAGTGGTTATTAGGACTGGAATTGCTATTTTCAACAACCATTGCCTTTTTTGTTTGTTTGTTTAAAAGGAAGACAGTGATATTGCATTGGCAAATTCCCCATAGAAAGAAAGAGTGGAACAAAAGAATAATAAAGGCACCTCAACTTTTCCTCATTTATGTAGGACAGTCTTATAATATGCATCCAGATATCCTCCAATCACACAAGCTGAAAATTGTTCCACTTTACTGCAGTTCTGTAACCATATGGGAACCAATCCTGTCTGTGTTCTGTGCACATCTAAAATTCCTGCTGAATGACCTGCCCTGGGAGTGAGTTACCAGTGACCCAGGGCTGCGGCAGAAGGAGGGTGCAGGTGGGGGAGGGGGGTGAGGCCAGGGCTGGGGCGGCAGGGGGTGGGGGGGAGGAGCCCAGGGCTGGGATAGGGGGCAGACAAAATTTTTTTTGCTTTGGGCGGCAAAAAACCTAGAGCCGGCCCTGCTCGTTACTCAATGAGGGGGGAAAGACAACAGAAAATGTGGAAATGGGAGAGGTGCTTAATGACTTCTTTGTTTCGGTTTGCACCAAGAAGGTTGGTGGCGATTGGACGTCTAACGTAGTGAATGCCAGTGAAAATGAGGTAGAACCAGAGTCTAAAATAGGGAAAGAACAAGTCAAAAATTACTTACACAAGTTAGATGTTTTCAAATCACCAGGGCCTGATAAAATGCATCCTAGAATTCTCAAGGAGCTGACTGAGGAGATATCTGAGCCATTAGCAATTATCTTTGAAAAGTCATGGAAGAGAGGAAACATTCCAGAAGACTGGAAAAGGGCAAATGTAGTGCCCATCTATAAAAAAAGAAATAAGGACAACCCAGGTAATTACAGACTAGTAAGTTTAACTTCTGTATCCAGAAAAATAATGGAGCAAATAATTAAGCAATGAATTTGCAAACACCTAGAAGATAAGAAGGTGATAAGTAACAGTTAGCATGGATTTGTCAAGAACAAATTGTGTCAAACCAACCTGATAGCTTTCTTTGACAGGGTAACAAGCCTTGTGGATGGGAGGGACGGTAGATGTGATATATCTTGACTTTAGTAAGGCTTTTGATACTGTCTGGCATGATTTTCTCATAAACAAACTAGGGAAATACAACTAGATGGAGTACTATAAGGTGGGTGCATAACTGTTGGAAAATCATTCCAGAGAGTAGTTATCAGTGGTTCGCAGTCATGCTGGAAGGGCATAATGAGTAGTGTCCCACAGGGATGGGTTCTGGGTCCAGTTCAGTTCAATATCTTCATCAGTGATTTAGATAATGGCATGGAGAGTACACTTATAAAGTTTGTGGATGATACCAAGCTGGGAGGGGTTGTAAGTGCTCTGGAGAATAGGATTAAAATTCAGAATGATCTGGACATACTGGAGAAATGGTCTGAAGTAAATAGGATGAAATTCAATAAGGACAAATGCAAAATACTCCATTCAGAAAGGAACAATCAGTTGCACACATACAAAATGGGAAATGACTGCCTAGGAAGGAGTACTGCGGAAAGGGATCTGGGGGTCATAGTGGATCACAAGCTAAATATGAGTCAAGAGTGTAATGCTGCTGCAAAAAAAGGCAAACATTCTGGGATGTATTAAAAGGAGTGTTGTAAGCAAGACATGAGAATTAATTCTTCCGCTCTACTTTGCACTGATTAGACCTCAACTGGAGTATTGTGTCCAGTTCTGGGTGCCACATTTCAGGAAAAATGTGGACAAATTGGAGAAAGTCCAGAGAAGAACAACAAAAATGATTAAAGGTCTAGAAAACATGACCTGTGAGAGAAGATTGGAAAAAATTGGGTTTGTTTAGTCTGGAGAAGAGAAGACAGAGAGGACATGATAACAGTTTTCAAGTACATAAAAGGTTGTTACAAGGGGGAGAGAGAAAAATTGTTCTTCTTAACCTCTGAGGATAGGACAAGAAGCAATGCACTTAAATTGCAGTAAGGGCGGTTTAGGTTGGACATTAGGAAAAACTTCCAGTTCTGTGATTCTATGAACAACTGGTACCCTCATTTTCTGATGGAAGGAAAAAAAAAAGTGCTCATCCCTGATCAAGAACTCCGCCAGCGAGAAGCACTTCAGATACAAAGTACAAAGAGAGGCTTCCCAGCATGGACTATCAAAGCAACCAGGTCATGGGTAGCAGCATTATGAACATCTGTTCTCAAACAAATCTATTAGCCTTATTTCAATTTCTAAGAAATACACGCAAAACTGTGCATGAGTTGTTTCTGATCAGATTTGATGGATATCAGATCCTGGAAAAGCAAACAAAGCACTGTCCAATTAACTGGACGTTTATTCAGCCGCAGTTTAAACACCACAATCTACCTGCACTAAAAAACACAGGTGGATTTGGCATCTGTGTCAAATGATGCTCATGTGTCACTTCTGGAGTTTCTAAGGTTTCAGAACTTGAGTGCAACTCACGGGTTCCACACAAGACACATGGTTACAAATCTACCCACAGAGTTATGTTTTCAAGGACAGTCATCAATATTGTTGGCTCAATTCTGCAATCCTTTGACTCCATCCTTTCCTAACTCCTAACCTCTTTATAGAATTATAGGAATGGAAGGGACCCCAAGAGGTCATCTAGTCCAGTCCTCTGCATTCATGGCAGGACTAAGTATTATCTAGACCATTCCTGATAGGTGTTTGTCTAACCTGATCTTAAAAAGCTCCAGTGATGGAGATTCCATAACCTCCCTAGGCAATTTATTCCAGTGCTTAACCACCCTGACAGTTAGGAAGTTTTTCCTAATGTCCAACCTAAACTTCCCTTGCTACAATTTAAGGCCACTGCTTCTTGTCCTACCATCAGTGGGTAAGAAGAACAATTTTTCTCCCTCCTTGTAACAACTTTTCATGTACTTGAAAACTGTTATGTCCCCTCTCAGTCTTCCCTTTTCCAGACTAAACAAACCCAATTTTTCCAATCTTCCCTCATAGGTTATGTTTTCTAGACCTTTAATCATTTTTGTTGCTCTTCTCTGGACTTTCCCCAATTTATCCACATCTTTCCTGAAATGTGGCATCCAGAACTGGACACAATACGCTAGTTGAGGCATAATCAGCACAGAGAAGAGTGGAAGAATTACTACTTATGTTTTGCTTACAACACTCCTGCTAATGCATCCCAGAATGATGTTTCCTTTTTTTGCAACAGTGTTACACTGTTGACTCATATTTAGCTTATGGTCCACTATGAACCCCAGATCCCTTTCTGTAGTACTCCTTCCTAGGCAGTCATTTTCCATTTTGTATGTGTGCAACTGACTGTTCCTTTCTAAGTGGAGTACTTTGCATTTGTCCTTATTGAATTTCATCCTATTTACTTCAGACCATTGCTCCAGTTTGTCCAGATCATTTCGAATTTTAATCCTATTCTCCAAAGCCCTTGCAACTCCTCCCAGCTTGGTATCATCCATAAACTTTATAAGTGTAATCTCTATGCTATTATCTAAATCACTGATGAAGATATTGAACAGATCCGGACCCAAAACTGATCTCTGTGGGACCCCACTCGTTATGCCCTTCCATCATGACTGTGAACCACTGATAACTAATCTCTGGGAACGATTTTCCAACCAGTTTTGCAGCCGCCTTATAGTAGCTCCATCTAGGTTGTGTTTCCCTAGTATGTTTATGAGAAGGTCATGCGAGACAGTATCAAAAGCCTTACTAAAGTCAAGATATACCACGTCTACCACTTCCCCCCTATCCACAAGGCTTGTTACCCTGTCAAAGAAAGCTATCAGGCTGGTTTGACATGATTTGTTCTTGACAAATCCATGCTGATTGTTACTTATCACCTTATTATCTTCTAGATATTTGCAAATTCATTGCTTAATTATTTGCTCCATTATCTTTCTGGGTACAGAAGTTAAGCTGACTGGTCTGTAATTCCCCAGGTTGTCCTTATTTCCCTTTTTGTATTCCCTCTTGCACAAATCTCCCTCTAATCTTCAATCATCCTCCTTCATATGATTCCTTTCTATTAAACATCATTTCTCCTACAAATATTTCCTTAACCTGAGCTATAACTCTAACTCCCCCTCCCCATCCTGTCCATGTATGGTACCTTCAACCTTCATAAGCATGCTGTCTGACACGCTTAGTTTTAATTATTTTCTGGCTCCCCTGCTACAATCCATCTTCAGTGTCCTCCATTGCACAGAAACAGCTCTTTCAGTAAAAAGCAACAGAGGGTCCTGTGGCACCTTTGAGACTAACAGAAGTATTGGGAGCATAAGCTTTCGTGGGTAAGAACCTCACTTCTTCAGATGCAAGAGGTTGCTTTTTACAGATTCAGACTAACACGGCTACCCCTCTGATACTTGAGCTCTTTCAGTGGTCATCAACAACCTTCTTGTCAGATCCAAGGGCTTCTTTACTATTTTTATCCTCAATTTTTCTCCTTTTCGACCCCCTTCACCCACTCCTTCCTCCAATAGTTTTCAGAAATTTGTGATCAGCCAGTTCTCCTTCTGGTAACTCTCCTGTTCCTTCAGCATCTCCCCTTGCTTCCCTCTTTCATTGTATGGGTGGCCATAAACACCACCCTCTGACATCTCTGTCAGTGCAGGTTTAGACATGGTTGGCCATTGGTGTCCCATGCAAGGACTTCTGAAATGTCTCAACTGATTTGGATGTGGCTGGGGGCGGAAGATATGACATTTTCAAGCCAAGGGAAGAGCTTTGACATAATATCATGGGTGACAGTAGGATTTTGAAGATCCTCTGGCTGGCTATACAGCTGATGCCTGAATGCCCAGAGGCCTTGAGGAACTGAACATTTGACCTGATTTTCAGACATCCAAGGTTGGTGCAGTACTGTCTTGCAAGCTTCCTGTCTTACCAAGCATCCAAAACCAGCTGCCCAAACGCACATCTGGCTGTCCAGAGGAGGCCCTTTGAAAATCACCAGCACACGACTTGCCCAGGTCTACACTGAGTCAAGATCAGATGTCTTTCCAGCAGACATGTTGTAGTTCAACCAGAAAGTGTGGGGTTGATGCGGGAATCATTTGGTGAAACACTGTCGCCTGTGTTATTCAGCAGGTTAGACTAGATCCCAATGGTCCCTTCTGGCCTTGATGTCTATTCATCTTATACTAATCTGATCCAAAACATCAGTGTTCTGATCTACAATCGGTGTCATATTAAACCCTTGTGGTACAGTGTGTGTGTGTGGAGGATGAGGAAGGGGGGTGGTGGTTTGCATGGACCCAGTTCCTACATCTCTAGTTAAACTGCATTGTACGCTATGTATGAATTTTTAGATCATCCCCCAGCAACAAGACAAATGTCTGCAGCTTCCTGAATGTTTGTGAAATGGTCCTGCCTTACTGAACAATCCTACTCCTATACTGCAGAGTAGCTAACTATTAGTTATAGGTGAGGAACGGAAGACTGCCTAGGTTTTGGGGTGTTTCTGGATTAAGCTTTGTGGTCTGAAGGACCTTATTGATCAGTGTCTCCAAGGATAGCGGCCCTGGCTCAAGCCCCACAGGTTAATTATATGAGAGCAGCTAATCATTATTCACAAATAATTACTGGGTTGTAAATCCACAGATGCCATGTCTCTCAATGAGGGAGTATTTTTAGCTGTGGAGTACATCGGCCTTTCCTGTCTCTGTTTACTCTAAAATTAACATTAATCAACATTTGACTCCATACATGCACTGTACCTCCACCATGTAATTAGAGCAAGTTTCCTGTACCCAAAGAGAGAGAGAGCGAGCGAGAGAAGAAGTGTCCTGACATTCCCAGCTTCCACCCCACCCAACTGGTTTATTGCTTCTCTCACTTAGTATTGCTTCTGGTGCTAATTAGACACATAAAATGTAAAAACATAATGTATGCAAAAGAGCGTGTCGGAGAGGAAAGTCACACTTGAGCTCTTGTGTGAAGTTCCAAACCTTGCAGCAGCAGCAGCCTTTTCTGAGCGTTGTGGAGAAAGGATCTATTTAGCAGTTATATTACGTGCAAATTATGTGGAGAAAAGCAATAATATTTCAATTATTGCCCCATAGAGACCATCAAAAGAGTTACAAACAGAAACAAACCTACATATCTAATCCCTTTCTCAAGGTTTTAAGAAGCAGTTTGGAACCTCAGCGCAAAGCAACATGGATTAGTTGAGTGACGCCATTTTTGGGGCCCATGGAGAGGTCTGTCCACCACAAAGTACTGCTGCTAAATACTAGACATCTCTATTTTAGCAAAAAAGAGGCTGACCACATCTTCGCAAGATGTTGTTTCCCCCCACACTCCTAGGTGGCCACTGCCGGATAAGCACCCCCTTTTGAAGGTCGCTAGAAATATTCACGGCAAGTAAAATGTTGCTAATTTTCAGAATCAGTTAATATAGCACAAATTGATTTATGGCAAATGTTTCCAGTTCTCCAGTGTTTTCCTGCACGCTTTTCTAAAGGGTGCTCAAGGGTGGAGCTGTGTCGCTCTCACTGACATTCATACAAACAGCATGCACATCTCCATAGGTGGTTATTTTTATAGGGCTACTGATGTTCATGACACTGTCCACATAAGAAAGAACATATAAGGCCAAATACTTGGGTATCCTAAAATGCACAGCAGAGGGTAATGTGTATAATAAAAGTGCTACTGCTGCAGTGTGCAATACAGGCTTAAAGCTCTCATTTGTGCTGCCCTGGGTGCTTCTTGCATCCTGAGCTGTGCTAGAGCAGACCGAAGGCTGCTTGAACATACATTAAGCTGTAACAAACAAAGTCCCTGATCAGTGTAGCGCTGGGATGTCCTGACCATGTCCCTTTTCATTAACTCCCTTTCCTTGCTATGCTGTCAGCAAAGAGGCTCTATGGAATATGAGAGTCTATATCAGCTAGGTCACCGCAGGATCCCCCTTACATGGATTTGATACTCCGGGGCCTATTGTCTCTATCCCTAGGAGTTTTCAATCTAACTATAGGCAAAGAAACACACAGCTCCCTTTTACTTACTTGTATGGTCCACTCCATGTAACAGAGCGTGAGTTCACATTCACATCTACATCTTTCAGCAGCCCTTGGTGTTGCAGTCCTGCCACAGAATGAAAGCAACACATCGCAAAGAGTACGCCTTTGCCAGCACCTGAGAAAGGGAACTCCTTTATGTTTTATATATAAAAGTAAGTTGGGCTGGTCTAGGAAAAGGTATCACACTAGGGCTCCTGAAAGTTTTTTGGGAAAAGAAAAAGAAGAAAACCAAACCCTGAATTTCAAAGTTCAGAATATTTTTTTAAAGGAGAAAAAAAAGTTTGATGACAGAGTCTTTGGGACACTTCCCCCCCGCCCCCACCCCAGACTTTTTTAGCCAGCTCTTCTGTTGACCATCTGTTGTTTTTTCCCCCCAGAGGATCAAGACAGCTATAAATGTTGGCAAGATTCACTGAAGCCAATTCTCCCTTCCCAGTAAGGCCCCTTGAATCCCAGGAGGATTCACTCAAAGGGAGGGCAGGTGACATTTCAGCCACACCCTTCCTTGGAGTCCCTCTGCGTGGGGCGCAGCTGGAGTTTACAGCCAGTGCTCCACAGCGGTCTCAAAAGCCAAGACTATGAAGGCGAGCTGCTGATTCATCACATCCCGCCTACTTTGTCAGCCAAATTTCTACTGCCGGTTGGACTTTCGAACTCGGGGCCCTCTGCCAGATTTATGCTTACCTAGACTGTGTAAACCATGGGTGCATTGGACTATTTTCAGCTTAGCAAATTAACATGCCCAAGAGGGGAAAGAATCCACAGCCTCACCTACTAGATGGGATAAATGATGACTCAGGCTTTGACATCTGATTAATCACACTAGAGTCACCTGGGGTTTTCATTTCGTCTCCAGAGGCTGTTGTCCTAGCACTTCTCAGAAGAATTGAAAATTAAAAAAAAAAAAAAAAAAAACCTATTTCTGCATTCCCACCCCCAGTAACCATGGTTTCCTAACTAAATCCAAACCTGAGTAATGAAAAATTCTCCCAGTAGACAAGAATGGAAGTTCTCAACCTAGCAAGAACTCTCATACAATGTTATAGGTGGAGCACAACTGCCACATTCCACCCCAGAGGTGGCTGCATTTCACTAGTGGGTGAATGAGGCCTATACAGGTACATACGGGCAGTAAAATTATTTTGGATTATTTGGGATGAAAGGTCTTACTGAAGTGTAAGTTATAGTGCTAAATATTATTCAGAGGATCAAAGGATTATTAATTATTTGTACTGCTCCCAAAAGCATGGCAGGTGCCTCAGAAATCAAACTGTGAAGCGTCACTGCAACCATTTGCTAGGCATCTGAGACCATATACCGCTATCTACAGATTTCTGGTTTCTAACCCCCATTTTTATTCTTGGATCCCAAGTCAGAGAAAGTAAAAACCCCCAACAAAACTTCGAAGCAATAGCTGCACATTCATCATTTTTGGATACCATATTTGCACAGCCCAAGAGAGCACTTAATTTGCCCTTCACTCAAAGTAACATTGCTTATAGGTCACAATCGGAGAATGATACTTGCCACCTGTTAGCCTGGTGCCAATGAGATGTGGGAAGTTGTACCCTTGATCATTCATATCTATATCTGAATTTCCCTTGCCACTTACACAATAACCTTTCACAAAGTGCCTTTCAGCCACTGGTTGTGCTATCTGGAAGAGAAGGTCTACTTGTCATGTCCTGAAGTGACTGGAATCCATTTGGTGTCATCCTAGATACAGTGCATTCACTTGATCCTATTTCCACCTAAATAACTCATTGTTGATGAGCTCTTACCTTGGCTGCATCTGATTATGAAGTAGATCATTCATTTTAGGTCTAAATTTGCCTCTCTTGCCCACAGGCCTGGTATTATCTGACTGCAAGTTACTGAAATCAGAAATGCCGAGCCAAGAGTCTGAGGTGAAACAGCCTATAATTAAAAGTTTCTTCCTCTATTTTTGTTGGTTCCTCATCTGGGGTATCAGTTATGCAGTTCCAAAGACCAGCATCAAAAAATTAGTTTATAGCCAGTTGAGAACTACGCATATGACACAAATTGGGCTGATAAATAATTCTGCTCTAGATGGCTTAGACTAATGGGATACAGTTTTGTATCTAGATTACTGATCTCAATAAAGGCTGGTTACTAGCATCTGAAATTCATTACAACCTGTTGACTATTCAGTGATGTTTTATGTAAGATGACTGGGTAGCCTTGTCCACCTCTCAGGTACACCATAACAGCTGTTATTTCTATTGGCAGCCTGTGAGAGGCCAAGGCCTAAATGGTGATGGAGACCAAACTACACTCTCACTCCTAGAGGTACTCCCTCAAGGTCAGGATTGAGGCAACATGTGGAAGCTTGACCCAGCTGTGTTGGTAGAAGACTTCAGTTTCCAGGGATGTCAGTCTAGCACTTTTCACAAGCTAGAAAATTCCACTGCACAGTGTTGTTTAAAATGATCCTACAGTCCATTTAAAAAAAACCCCCACCATCTAAGTTTCCCCTGCAAGTTTTCAGCATGCATTTGAATGGGCAATACAGATAGAATCCTTGTGCATGCAAGTACTAATTTAAATCAACCCTGGAGAGTGGACTGAAGGTTTAAAAAAAGTTCAGATTTTGGCACACTGACGTAGAATATTCCATTCCTTACTCTGGATATCCTGCCTCCAGCTCAGTGGCATTTACCTCAGTGCCCCGGACAATCTCAGCTCCGATAGCATCACACAAGGTGAAACCCATAACACTGTAGCTGTCTGTCCCCCACAGAGATTCATGCATCTACTACTGGCTTTGAGCTAACACACCTGGGTCTTTTAGATTAGGCAGTAGCACATGTAACAGTGCACCGCGTGAGCAGCCAGCAACAGGAACTGAAGCCAAGACTTAAAGGTCTAGAGCCAAAAACCTCTATCACCTGAACTATATGATTTAGCTGTTACAGGTCTATAAATCTATTACAGCCTGGAGCTATGTGGTCCAGCCACTAGAGGGGAACAGACAGCCACTCTGTGTAAGTGTGGGTTACATAACTCGAAATCACACTAATCACTTGCCCTACCTCCTTTCTAAAGCACATGCGCATATTAGTCCTTTCCCAAACTCTTCCTGTACTTGGGGAAATTGCTGGAATGGCTTGTCAGAGACTATCCCTCTTTGAAACACCTCTCGTGTTTTCCAGATTGTCCACAGGAGACTGTCAACTACCACGGTAATAATAGCTTCACTCCAGAGTTAGACATAGGTCTTTAGAATAAGGCCATTGAACTTACAGTGTGAAAGGGAATCTAGCTAATTATCCTCACCAAGCCCTCCTCTCCTACCCCATTCCTCCAAAACACAACCCCACTATCCTGAGGGACATACCTGACTTTAAAGAACGCTGCCAACACCACCCTACCTATGTCCTATCCTGAATAAAGGGAAATTCAAGCCTCAACTTGCCATCTGTTGCTCTAGGAGACAGCGGAACGAATTCCTCTGTTTTTATAGGAATGTTGCTGTACAGGATTGTTTGCAAGGAAGAGAAAAATCTACCACTTTAGGACTGATTCACATCCTTCCCCTTTGCTGTATATATTATTCCTCTTTCTTCTAGTTACCAGGAACAGACCCCCACAAGCTCCTTTAACAGTACAAGGTGATGACAAGCCTACCCCATAACCACAACAGGCTGCTAGGTCATCCTGAAACTGTATGCAGTGCACAGGGCTCCCATGGTAGCTGAAGCCAGAACAGCGTGCCAAAAACTCTATAGAGGTCTCAGAACCTATGGATGTCAACCAAGCTGTCCGAATGCCAGAGGCAGTTAATTCACAAGGTTCTATGAATGTGAATTCTACCTCTTCTTTTTCTTTCCATATCATCCCAGCCAAGCAAATAAGCAACATCACAGTCCACAATTGCTGAATTAGCACCTCAAAAGAAGCACCAGAAAGGGCAAGCATGACTGAGGGGGAAGTTGAAACTGTAACGGGAACTCTCACCCATGAGCAAGGTATGACTTCACTCCATAGCTATGATTTTTCAGCTCCCCCGTGCTTCATAACATTGGAATCTACCTGCTTTTTATTTTACTTCTCTCTGGGAAACCAGAGAGAATCACCAGGGGCAGTGACACTTGCAGCTATCTTATTTGTTAATTGAGCAATTACATTTCTTTCCCTGTTGGCTGCCTTCAAACAACAATGTGGGGAGTGAAGGGTGAAGATGCCATCTTAAAGAACCCAGCATCCAACCCCTCAAGGAAATGTCCATTCAACAAAATGTAAATTTCATCAGGTTGAGTCTGCTCTTGTATTATTTCAAATTAAAAACAGAACTAGAAAGGGCAAAGCACACCCAGCATTGTAGAAAACTAAGTGCGTTTGCATGTATAAATGAGTCCTTTTAAGTTGTTCAAGGATTGAAAATGTGTGAGCAGAGTTCCTTTCCGCATGCTTTGTTAGCATAATAAACCCTCCGTTGGAAGAAGCTCATCCCAAGTATCTGAGAGCCACAGGAGTGAAGTCCCCAACCAGGCCACCATTTTGTAATTTACTCAAGTTTTGTCAACAAGATTAGAACCTGGGACTTTCAGATCCAAAAAGCACTGATCTTTATCACTTGAGCTAACAAGTAATCCCTGCTACTGAAAAAACAGGCTGTAATAGTTACTAGGCTCAGCCTTTAGCGGGAAATATAATAATAATATTTAGCCAGTAGTTACATGAGCTAGAAATGTGGGAGGAGAGGACATCTGCACCTGGCAGCCAGTGTAGTGATATGTCTGCTTGCTGTAATATTAGTCAGCCACTAAATATTTGTGTATCCTATGAAGTTCAAGATAAGGCAAGGTCCCTGGTAAAGAGAGGTGATAAAGCTGAAATTGAAGCTGTGTGGAAGCCTGTTTGCATCTGTAGTAGTAGCTTTTTGGATTCCACACATCATGACAGAAGATGCTTACACCTTACAAGCTCAGGGCTTACAGTGTCTGTGGGCCACATTCTTCTCTCAGTTGCATCAGTGTCAGAACAGAATTTGGCCTCATTTCTTTAGTGAAATTAGAAGTTTAAAGAGTCGTCCCTCGAAGGAGGAACAAATTAAGATGGAGGCTGTAAAGTCACATACTCACCACTTGTAGTAGGCTCTGATGTTGCAATGGGTCCTCATCCCAAGCACCTCTGCTTCTCACCAAGTCTTCAATGGCACAGCTCTCCAGACAACTCACAAAATTCAATCCCCTCCCAGGGTAACAAAAGATCCAAATGAAAGTCCAAATCAGATGCCCCAATTAATAGTTCTTATACCCTTCTTGGGTTTCAATTAAGCCCTTTGCTTCTTGGCCGCTTATCCTGGCCCCTGCAGAGCTTGTCTTACCTTGCTTCTTCCTCAGCAGGATTACCCTCCTGCCTCCCTTCACCAGGAACTCTGGCAGCTTCCCTTAGGGATCTTCCTGGTCTATATCTCAGGGCTCCCCCACAGGAGCCTACTTTTCTCCCTGTGGGTTTTCCTTCCTGCAGAAGAGTCCTACCTTCTCTACAGTCTCTCCTGCAACTGAGATCAGCTCTGTTTAAACAGTCCCCCACAGCTGGGGTCAGTCACAGCCAGCTGGGACCACTAATTGCCCCTATGTGGCTAGATCATGAACAAGGCTGAGGGTAACTACTAGGTCATGGGCCAGGCGGAGACCAGCTTACCTTAAAGGGTCAGCCAGCCTGTAAAAGAGGAGAAAACACAATATATTAAGTAAAAGTGCCTTGAATGGCTAAATATTTACGGGGAATATGCAAAGACTGAAAAGCAATTATTCTTTTCTATTGATTGTATAAGTATCTGCTCATATTTTTCTTCAGAAGCCTTGAAAGCAAGGTGGTTGGTTTGTTCAAACCACATTGTCTGTTTCAACACTGAGCTTTTTGTTAAATTCTCTCATCATTTACTAGCATTACACAGTCGCAGACACACCAGTGGTCACTCTACACTCATATGTCAATCGCTGCTAGCGACAATGCTAGTGAAACAATGGAAGATAAGAAAATCTCCATGTGGACAAGACCAGCTGTGTCTCATTTGCAAACCTCTGATCAATATAATATTCTAAGTGCAACTAAGAATTAAAACTAATAACAATGCAACATTATTTGTCTCTGGCAATGTCCTCTCTTCCCTTCCCTCCTATTTTGTGATACATCCACTTGTCTTTAATAAGATAGTAAATGGTTTCGGTGGTTTTTTAAAAGGGCACTCCCACCCAAAGGATCATGTCTTCCTGTGTGTTTCTACAGGCCAAACACAAATGAGGCTCCCAATTCTCACTGCTAGGTCCTATCTCAACATTAATAAAATATGTATTATCCCTTTGTCTTGTGTACACGAATCCCCCTTTCATGCATACGCATTAAAATTATAAACAGGAATAAAATAAAGAATAAAAATAGTACAACCAATCAGATACATGCAGAGAGCAAATTCTTTATCTTGTCGCCCCATTCCTCCTACAATACCTCTTTCCTCATAAAGTTATGTCTTTATTTAGGCTTCAATCCTGCAAATGTTTATGAATGTGCTCTCCACTAAATACAATTTGACTATTCAGGCACAGAAAGTTAAGCACACATGTAAGTGATTACAGGCTCTTTGCAGCTATTCATTTTTATTTAACTGGAAAGCACCTAGTACTATACATAATTAACAATCTATTCTGAACATCCCTGAGTCACTCACAATACTTGTCCAAACCAAGAAGCAGGTGGGAGTGAAACCCACAGGGCGTGGGAACTGGGAGTTATTGCAGGGAAGGAAATGCAGAGGGAAGAACAGAGGCAACCCACAAATACCAGGGGAGATGGAGAGAAACAGAAAAATGAGATGGCAAAGGGAAAGAAACAAAGAACAGAATCTGCTTTGCTCCTAAAAGAGAGAAGAGCTTTTCCTGCCAAACGATGCTGCATGTGATGTAACAAACAGCAACAAAGTTTAGTTTAGTTACTGATATGGAATTTAATTAATAAAGAATTAAAGGATAAGACCAAAATTATTGCCATTCAACCTGGTTTTAAGGAGAATAGGTCTTGTCAAACAAACCTGATTTCATTCTTTGAGGAGATTACAAGTTCAGTTGATAAAGGAAACCACTTAGATGTAACATACTTAGATTTTTGCAAGGTGCTTGACTTAGTACCACATGATATTCTCCTTAAAAAAAAAATCATTGTATAATTTCAATAAAGCCCATGTGAAATGGATTTAAAACTGGCTAAATGACAGATCTCAAAAAGAAATCTTCAATGGGAAATCATAATCCGATGAGGGTGTTCAAGTGGGTGTTCAAATTTGCAGATGACAGAAACATTGGCAGACTGATAAATAATGCTGAGAACAGGGCAGTCATATAGAACTATCTGGATCTTTTGGTAAACTGGATTCATTCAAACAAAACCCATCTTAATTAGGCTTGGAAGGATTCAATATTTAATAAGTAAATGTTGGGAAATGTCGATTTCACCATATGCACAAACACCAGCAAAAAATATTTCCCTTAATAAACAATCAAAATTTACACCTATGCAAAGTAAGAAAGTGCTGCTTGAGAATTGATTCGAGTTTAATTTAAGGATTTTTTACCTGGTAGATTTTGACATGTGATGTTGACAATGTATGTTTTAACAGGTATAAAACTTTAGCTTTTTATATCTCAACACCTACTGCCATTAAATAATTATCTGATTTCCCCCATTGTTTGACCCTCCATAATTTCCCACAATGGTGACAATTTAAATGGACAAAACATAAAAAAATGCTTAAAAAACAATCAATATTATTTGTTGAAATTATAAAAAAAATAAATAGAATTCTGCCAATCCTAGTCTTAATGCAGCCAAATGCAAAGTTATCCGTCTAGGAACAAGGAATGGGGTACTGCACCCTGAAAGCAGGGATTCTGAAGGGGATTTAGTGGCCATAGTGGACAAATAACTGAACATGAGTTCCCATTGGCATGCTGTGGCAAGAAAGGGCCAATGTGATCCTTGGATGCATAAGCAGGGGAGTACTGAATAAGAATAGGGAAGTGATCTTACCTCTGTATTTGGCACTGGTCAGACCAATACTGGAATACTGTGTAGTGTACCGTTCTGATGTCCACATTTAAAAAGGATGTTGAAACACTGGACAGGGGGCAAAAAAAAAAAAAAAAAAGTCACAAAGTTTATTTGAGAGCTGGAGACCATGCCTTATAGTGAGATCTGGTTAGCTTATCAAACGATCAAGAGATAATTTGATTACAGTGTATAAGTACTTCAAGGGGAGAAAATATGGGGTGCTAAAGGGCACTTTAATCGAGCAGAAAAAGTCAAAACAAGCAATGGCTGGTAGCTGAAGTCAGAAAAATTCTTAGGCACAAAGAGAGTGGTTAACCATTGGAACAAAATTACCAAGGGAAGTGGTTGCTTCTCCTTCTCTGGGTGTTTTCAGAGCGAGACTGGATATCTTTCTAGAAGATATGCTTTAGCCAAACAAGTTATTGTGCTCAATCCAGGGATAACTGGGTGAAATTTGATGGCCTGTGGTTTACAGGAAGTCAAACTAGTTAATCTAATCTTCTGGCCTTAAACTCTATGAATGAATCGACATCACTTACTTTGCTCTGCCAATGATAGCAGCCTTGATTACCCATTTGTCTGCTTAATGCTTTCTCCCATGCCATCGACCTTTGCATGGGGAAAACTACAAATCATTCCCATTTAGCATTTTTAGGCTGGTGATGAGCAGGGCCTCAGCTTTTCTGCTCAACTCTCTTCACTTTATGGTTATTTCCATCAACCTGTGGAACTCCTTGCCAGAGGATGTTGTGAAGGCCAAGACTATAACAGAGTTCAAAAAAGAACTAGATAAACTCATGGAGGATAGGTCCCTCAATGGCTATTAGCCAAGATGGGCAGGGATGATGTCCCTAGCCTCTGTTTGCCAGAAGCTGGGAATGGGCAACAGGGGATGGCTCACTTATGTTCTTATGTACTTCATCCTTCCACCCGACCCTGTTTGTCCATTTCCTCCACCTGTTACATCTTGTCTGGTACCCAGATTGTAAACTATAAGGGGCAGGGACTGTCACCTTTGCTATTTGAAAATAAGGGATGGTCCAGTGGTGAGGGCACTAGTCGGGACTCGGGAGACCCAGATTAAAATTCCCTGCTCTGCCATTATCTCCTTTGTGACCCTTGACAAGTCAGTTGGGCCTGGTCTAGAAAACTAAGTCAGCTTAATGACCCTTGAGCAGCAGAGTTAAACTGACCTAACCCCCATGGTAGACAGTGCTAGGCCAATGGAAGAATTCTTCCATCAACCTAGTCGCCTCCTGGGGAGATGGATTATCTACCCCAATGGGAGAACCCCTCCTGTCAGCATACGTGATGCCTACACTGAAGAACTATAGTGGTGTAGCTATGCCACTCTAGCATTTCAGGCTAGCCAAGCCCTAAGACTCTCCAAGCCTCTGTTTTCCAGCTGTAAAATGGGGGCAATAGCATGTCCCTACCTCCCCGGGGTGTTGTGAGGATAAATACTAAAAAGATATTGAGGGACTCAGATATTACGGTAATGGAGGCCATATGAAGACCTAAGAGAGAGACTTTGCCTAACACAATGGCCTCTGACCCTTGACTGACAGTCGTAGGCACTACGGTAATGCAAATAAATAACACTGTTGCTATGTTATTTGCTGTTGCAAATTAGAAATACAGTAGAACCTCATTTATCCAAGCATCTATTATTCAGCTCTCCATATTAATTGAGTCCCACTGCCCAGGGCTGATGCCCAAGTCCCACCACCCAGCACTGATGGTCCGAAATAGAAAGTGGTAGTGTAGACCAGCCCACAGTCTGCACTGGCTTCCAATAGATCTCTGGTGAAGTTGAAAGTTTTGACCTACAAAGTTTACAATGAATGGTTCAGCCCTGGGTACCTTGGAAATTCTCTCTCTCCTCAACTGGTACTGTGGCAATTGCAATTAGCTGGGACAATTGAACTAATAGCCATAGGCTTAAAGAGGGGGAAGGGCATTTTTAGTAAGGATCCCTCAAATCTGGAATTCCCTTTCTCCCCATTTGGCCTGACACAGCCTGGGTTTGCTGACCTCTGAGCACACTGCAGGGCCAATCTATTGTACAGTACTTTCCTGGAGGAAGTGCCTTCAATGGACTATGTGAGCAACAAGGAGAGGGAGTTTTATTTGTTTACTTTTTTCCAGTAAGTCTTTTGTGTAACTTTAGCAGGTGTTTATAAAACATTCACAAGGGTCTAGAGGCACTTTTTAATAGAATCTAAATAAAATGAATGGGGAGGCAGAGCCATATTTTCTGCAGAATGAAAAGTCTCATTCACAGCGGATGCCATGGATTTAATTCATTTTTCTCAAACATTTTGCAAAATGTCCGTGACTTTTAATTTGACACACAACTCTACATTATCGAACCTTGAAACTACTTGTTGTTTGGGTTAAAAAAAATTCAGACCTGTATGGTTTTTTTCCTTCTTCTGATATTTTGCACAATGACTGGAAAAACCTCAGATGTGAAACTATTAGCACAACACTGTCAGGTAGTTCCAAGAACTCATGTAGATCTTCACATAGAGGATCATTCAGAAACATGTTCATCCTCATTCCCTTATGCCCTACTTTCTCCACCTTGGAGCAGTCATGAGGTCTGACCCTGCCAACACTTACCACACATGGCGTAACTTTACTTACACAAGTACCCATTGGGACCATGTGAATCAAGTTATTCACATGCACCAGTGTATGCAGGCTCAGATCATGCATTTGTAAAGCATTAGGCTGCAGGCAGGTATCAAATAACTGGTACACCGTGACAAAAGGAATATTATTCTTTAAATCTACTAGAGTTCTCTCTCCAAGGTGTACTGTGTGCTCAGATCAAAACTGCAGCTAGGGTAAAAATTTACTGCCCCTCACTTTTTTAAAATGAGAAGTGAGCCCTGGCAGGCAGCTGGTCTTAAACGAAAATAAGTTTTAATGGAATGCTATAATTAGCTTTTTTCACCAAAGATCTTCCATCTCACAAGAGGCTACTATAGTGGATATTTCAGTCAACCCCATTAGAACTCCTCAACTACTCCCTCGTGGTTTCTATTTGAAGGTCCGGAAGCAGTAGACTAACACGCTCGTTTTGTTCCAAAACCTAGGCCATGTCTACACTTACCGGGGATCGACACTGCTGCGATCGATGCAGCAGGGGTTGATTTAGCCGCTCTAGTGAAGACCCGCTAAATCAACTGGAGAGTGCTCTCCAGTCAACTCCAGTATTCCAGCTCCCCGAGAGGAGTAAGGTAAGTCGACGGGACGCAGCGCAGTGTAGACGTCGCGGTAAGTTGACCTAAGCTACGTTGACTTCAGCTACATTATTCATGTAGCTGGAGTAGCGTAATGTAGCTCAACTTACCCACGTAGTGTAAACAACCTAGTTGCTAACTGGAAACGGATAAAAAATTTCAACAGGAATTTCCACTACAGTAGTCTAACCTCCCTACAAAACTACCAATAGGTTCAAAGCAAAGCACCTGATATGAACCTTTCGACCTCCAAAAGCTTTGGGAGTAGTTCTGATCATCTGAACATCATGGCTTGGGCCTATGTTCATAAGAGACTACCCTGGAACGCTGATCAAATGCCAGCAACCTCAGGTTTTGGAGGAAGTTCAGATTCAGATGCGTGTCATCAGTTTAGTAAGGTACTTGAGCATGCGCATGTGACTCCAGTGGGAATACTCATGTGCTTAAAATTGCACATGTGCTTAAATGCATTGCTCAAACAAGGCCAATAGCTGGATCAGAAAGCAATGATTTGGGCCCATCTCTAATATGAACTGGAATCAGAATACTACTTGTTTTCATATAATTGATACTAGATACTGCACATCAGAGCAGGAAGTATTAAAACTGATTGAAGGAAAACTAATATTACACCAGATAATTAGAGAGTATGCATATATAAACATCAGGATACTGCTTGGGTGTGACACAACCAATTTATCATACGCAGACCACAGCTGGACCAGTTACTGCCCGCTGCTCAGCTCAGTTCAGTTGTACTCACATTCAACTATGCATGCTTGAATGCACCGTGGAGCTCCCACTGCACCTTATTTCCAGTCTGACTTTATCTAGTTTCAACTTTCAGCCATTGGATCATGTTACACTTTTCTCTACTAGAGTGAAGACCCCATTATTAGATATTTGTTCCCCATGTAGGCACTTATAGACTATAATAAACTCACCCTTCAACCTTCTCTTTGTTAGACTGAAGGAGCTCAATCCGTGTCACTTATCTCTATAAGGCAGGCAAATTTTCCAATCCTGAGGCTCTTCTCTGAATCATCTTCAATTTTTCATCATCAGTTCTGGGGTCCACGGATCAAGAAGGAAAAGAGTATTTCAGCAGTGGTTGTACCAGTGCCAAATACAGAGGGAAAATAACCTCGCTGTTTATGCATCCAAGGATTGCATTAGTCCTTTTGGCCACAGTGTTGCACTCGGATCTTATGTTCACTGATTATCCATCACAACTCCCAAATCATTTTTTAAAATCACTGCTACCTGGATAGAGCCTTCCATCCTGGCCTCCATTCTTTGTTCCCAGATGTATACATTTACATTTAGCTATATTAAAGCACATATTGTTTGATTGTGCCCAGTTTGCCAAGCGATCCAGATCGCTCAGTATCAGTGACCTGTCCTCTTCATTATTTGTCACTCCCCCAATATTTGTGTCACCTAAAAACTTTATCAGTGATGGTTTTATGTTTTCTTCCATGTCATTGATAAAGATGTTAAATAGTGTAGGGCTAAGAATAGATTCCTGTAGGGCCCCATCACACCCACTCAGCTGAGACAAAGCCTTCATCTCACATCATAAACCAGTGCTTCATTAAGTATCGTTATCTGTGTAAAAATAGTAAGGCTCCCAGAATTCATCAAAAAATCAGATATATTTCTGGCTCTGCAGTCAAATCAGTCAGATTATGCAAAGTCCTCAGCTGCCTAATAGAAAAGTCACAGACAGGACATCACAATTTGCATTGCATTAGTTTCACCTCAAGATGAAAACAGGGCCTGTGTAAGAAACTGGAACAGCTCTCACATTACGCAGTTAGCAAGTGGAAAATAAGCCAATAGTGGAGAAACTCATTAAATCAAAATTACACGTTCAATAGCTTGCTAGCTGAGCAGACTGACATTATGGAAATGATGATGATTTTGATCGTGGAGATAGAGCCAGCAAAACTTTAGCAACACGACTAAACTCTTGTGCTATCCTAGAAGATGAAAATAATGAGCTAGACACAGACCACCCCAGGATTTCAGCAATTGCTCTTCTAAATCCTTCTTGATGAGCAATCTAGGATTCTAAATTCAACACAAATTCAAATTGTAAATAAGCTTCTCTTCCCTCCACAAAAAGATTGTTACTTTCAATCCAGCAGACAGTTTAATAGGAGATTAGCAGGTGTACGACAGTTTTGAAACTGTTTGATTATTATTTACATCCGGCTCAAGGTATGCTCAAAGCTAAACCCTGTACAGATGAACGTGCGAGGAAGGATAGCCTGGGGTTAGGTGCTAGCCTGGAATTTGAGAGTTCAGTTTCTTGCTCTGTCACAAACTTCTTGCGTGGCTTTGGACAAGTCACTGAGGCCCAGATTTTTAAAGATAAGCCTTGAAACACTGTGTAAGTCCCATTTTCAAAAGTGACATAGGCTCTTAGGAACCTAAGGCTATGTCTACACTAGCACAACTACAGCGGCACAGCTGCAGCTGCCCTGCTGTAGCACTGCAGTGTACACACTCACTACAGCAATGGAAGGCTGTAGTAAATCCACTTCTCCGAGAGGCAATAGCTAAGTCAACTGAAGACTACTTCTACTACTTCTGTCGCCCTAGCACTGTCTATATCAGGGTTTAGGTCATCTTAATTACATCACACAGGGAATGAAATTTTTCACAGCCCTGAATGGAGTAGTTAAGTCCACCTAACTTTGTAGCATAGTCCTGCACAGAGTCTCACTGAAGACGATGACACTTTGCCAATTTACACCAGCTGACCCATGGTCCTTACCCCACAGAGCTTACTAGCTGAGGCTCCAGTCCTACCATGATATATGTGTGTGTGTGTATACCAGTGTGCCCATATGGGTCCCATTGCAGAATAGCAGCCTACATTTCATTATGACACCACAAATGGTAATGGGGGGGGGCAGAGAAGGAGAATAATGGTTTTTGATTATGATCACATGATTGCTTATTTTGTTGTTTTCATTACAAAGGGTTGTGGCAGGGGACGGAGGTGGGGGTGGAGGATTAATAGCTGCTGATTTGGGAATTGATTTTGAATTGCTTCAGGGCCAGGAACTGCACTCACGTGAGCAAATATTACTCACTACGCCAGATCCTTCGCTACTGTAAATTGGCATAGGCCCATTGAAGTCAAATGGAGCTATGCCAGTTTACACCATCTGAGGATCTGGTACAGTGTGAATGTGTGTTACAGAATCTGGTCTTAAACTGGTGGGGAAGTTCTGAAGACCCTCCCAAGAGAGCCATGACTAGAGGACATGCAAAAGTGAGTTACAACAGAAATTAAAGGGAAAATTCCTGCCCAGGGAAAATCTTCCCCATCTGTTGTTTACCTTCCTACCTTTAATCCTGATTTTTGGTCTTCTGAGTATTTTGAGGCCATCTTTCTCTTTAAAGGCTCCCCAGCTTCTATCTTAGGCTCATTTTTATTGCCCTCTGACAGGAGCCCAAGCTCAAATAGCCCCCAGATGTTATTCCTCAGTCCCAAGTGGAATTACAGTGGCAGGATCAACAGACTGTCACTATGAGGAGCATGCAATGAAGGCAAGTAGCCGGTACAGGACTTAAGGTGCAGAATTTAGCATAGGCTCCATTTTTATGAAACCAGCGAGGCTGACAGAGGTTTTTTGGACAACTAGTCGCTAAACTGAGCACTTAGTTGAACATCATTGATGTGCTCACCATATAGAACAGGTCTGAGACACATGCCTCTTAGTGGGCAACATCAAGCCATTTCAAGGAAAAATGGAGCCTATGCTAAAAGGCAATAAATTATATTGGTACAGTGAAATATGCAACATAATCACATCACTTCATTATCTCCAGGGACAGCATCTACACTAAAGCAGAATTTTACACTTGTCAACATAAATTTTATTCGAATCTACTGACAATAGGGTTTTTAAAGTGGCATCTTTCAAGGAAGAGAGAACTAAAGTAATAGCTGTGAAGTACAAGAAAGACAGATAGACTTATTCAAAGGCTATGTCCTCACAGCACTATTTCCACAAATAGACTGCAAATTAGCTGTGCTCTGTGGGTGGGAGAGAGAAAAATTTCTTGAGGAGACAGGCCCCAAAGAAAATAGAATTTCAGATAACCTCAGAAACTCTCAGACTTTCATTTGTCAGAAGAAGAAACCAAGGAGACTATTGGAACTGTTTGACTAATCTGTTGCCCATTTTGTCAATGTTCACATCAGATAATCATTCATGAATGATTTCCCCCCACTGTTTGACCTACTTGTGCTATTATGTGGTGAAGCCAAAGCTTAATTTGTTCTGGGACTTGCTGAGACTCAACCCTGGCACCTCTTCTGTCTGTAGCATGCAAGGCGTGACCTCACACGCACAGCGCATGTGAGGTTACACTGTGCAGACTCCTGTGGCATGACCTCATATGCACAATGCGTGTGAGCACATGCTGTGAGAGGACACCACCATTATTGTTTGAGCCCTTGCACCTCTTTCTTTAAAAATTAAGCACTGGGTGAAGCCAAACCTCAATGCAACTCTTCACACAATATCATAGGATCTTATAAGGAATTTCTTGTAGTGATTCTTAGTGCAAAAAGTCACAGGGTTGCTAACAATACTGTTAGCATCTGTGGTGGCAAACTGGTTAGGACTTAGAATCATAGACTATCAGGGTTGGAAGGGACCTCAGGAAGTCATCTAGTCGAACCCCCTGCTCAAAGAAGGACCAACACTAACTAAATCATCCCAGCCAGGACTTTGTCAAGCCAGGCCTTAAAAACCTCTAAGGATGGAGATTCCACCACCTCCCTAGGTAACCCATTCCAGTGCTTCGCCACCTTCCTAGTGAAATAGTGTTTCCTAATATCCAACCGAGACTTCCTCCACTGCAACTTGAGATCATTGCTTCTTGTTCTGTCATCTGCCATCACTGAGACCAACAGAGCTCCATCCTCTTTGGACCCCCTCCCCCCCACACACACACACACCTTTCAGGTAGTTGAAGGCTGCTATCAAATCCCCGCTCGGTCTTCTCTTCTACGGACTAAACAACCCCAATCCCTTAGCCTCTCCTTGTAAGTCATGTGTCCCAGCCCCATAATCATTTTCGTTGCCCTCCACTGGACTCTCTCCAATTTGTCCACATCCCTTCTGTAGTGGGGGGACCAAAACTAGACAATACTCCAGATGTGGCCTCACCAGTGCCAAATAGAGGGGAATAATCACTTCCCTTGATCTGCTGGCAATGCTCCTACTAATACAGCCCAATATGCCATCAGCCTGCTTGGCAACAAGGGCACACTGCTGACTCATATCCAGCTTCTTGTCCACTGTAATCCCCAGGTCCTTTTCTGCAGAACTGCTGCTTAGTCAGCTTATGCTGCTTCATAAAAGAAGTCTACCATTTTCCTTTTCAAATGACCAGGGAGTACCTTTTAATGGTGCTCAAAGACCATGTGCAAAAGTGTTTACACAATCACAGCACTGCAGGCAAGTTATTATTGGTATTATTATTAGTGCCTAAAGACTCAGTTTGTTTGGTTCTATACAGATATACAGTAAAAGTCAATTAAAGAGCTTGTAACCTTGAGTGAGAACACATCAATAGGCATCAATATAGGAAAAGTTAGGCAGGTATCCAACCATTAGTACTTGCCCCCCACTATGCAAATGAAGTTGCGGTACCTATGAGCACAAACAGGTCACCTTGTTTAAAAGTTGGACTTAACAGTAGATGCAACAAATCTATTAATCCTGGGTTTAGTTACAGAAAGCAGATACTATGAAGTAAGCTCATGTGCCGATAAGATTCGCTACTTTGAAATCCAGAAAATTGTTTCATTAATGAAGTCATTTTCGTCTAATCTCAGACATGCAACTGACAAAGTTAATGGGTCATAGTTCAAAAAAGTAGGTCTTGAAGTCCATCAGCCAGGTTCTGTTCTTGGTTACACTGGTCAGTGGAGTTACTCCAGATTTACAAGGGTAAATGAGATCAAAATCGAGCTCCATGTGCAACTGCACACATTCATGTACAATCATTTATATGTGAGCAAATGTATTTCTTCACAGACCTTGGCTCTCCTTTTTAAAGAATGTGGGCCATACATAAAATAGTCTCCTGGATAATCTTTTACATCATGATCTGCTATTGAATTTACGGATTGTATACCTCTGGCCACGGGCAGTTCTCGGAACTCATTTCAAGAGCGGATTCTTATTTGCACTATGGCCCACTCCCATTTACACCCACCAGAATGGTGTAAAGTGGCTTTGCCATAAATGAGAATGAAGCCTTCTGCCTATAAAGACTGAAAACTTTTGCCACTGACCTCCTGTATGGACAGAGTTAAACTGTTTCCAAATTAAATTATGGCACTGAACAAATTTTGATGACTGTAGCTCATGTCCACAAAACAAGCAGTGATTGAGATTTACCTATTTACCATGTGGGTAGGGTTGCCAGGAGTCCGGTTTCCGACTGGAACGCTCAGTCAAAAAGGGACCCTGGCAGCTGACCGGGCTGCTAAAAGTCCAGTCGGCGGTGCAGAAGGGCTAAGGCAGGCTCCCTGCCTCCCCAAGCTCTGCACAGCTCCCAGAAGCAGCCAGCATGTCCGGCTCTTAGGCGCAGGGGTGGCCATGGTGGCTCCACATACTGATGCACCAGCTATGCGGTTCCCATTGGCCAAGAACCACAGACCAGTGGGAGCTGCGGGGGCAGTGCCTGCTGTTCCAGGCAGCGCACAGAGCCCTGTGGCCCCTGTGCCTAGGAGCCAGAAATGCCGGCCGCTTCCAGGAGCAGCCTGATGTAACAGCCGCCTGGCCAGAGCATGCATCCCACACCCCCTTCCACACCCCAACCCCCTGCCCCAGCCCTGAGCCCCCTCCTGCACCCAAACTCCCTCCCAGAGCCCGTATCTGGCACCCCCTTCATCATCCCAACCCTCTACCCCAGCCCTGAGGCTGCTCCTGCACCCAAACTCCCTCCTGGAGCCTGCACCCCACACCCCCTCCTGCACCCCAACCCTTAGCCCCCTCCTGCACCTCAGCCCTCTGCCCCAGCCCTGAGCCCCCTCCTGCACCCCAAACCCTTCATCCACAGCTCCCAGGGCCCACACCCCAAGCCAGATCCCGCACCCCAACCCCCTGTGCCAGCCCTGAGCTCTATCCCGCACTCTGAACTTCTTGGCCCCAGCCTGGAGCCCCCTCCTGCACCCCAAACCCCACATCCCCATCCCCACCCAGAGCCCACATCCCCAGCTAGAGCTCTCTCCCGCACCCTGAACCCCTCATTGCTGACCCGATGAAAGTGAATGAGGGTGGGGGGAGAGTGAGCGACGGAAAGAGGGGTGATGACGTGAGCGGGGGCAAGGCCTCGGAGAAGGGGGCAGGCGGGGGCAGGGCAAGGGTGTTCAGTTTTGTGCAATTAGAAAGTTCGCAACCCTAATTGTGGGCCGTGTATACAGGTCTCTGTATTATGTGGGCCACAGCCACCACACAATATATATTCTGCCTGTATGGCCCTGAATATGTTACATGGGCCACAGCTGCGTGCTGATTGGGCCACAAGTGGCCCACTTGCCATGGGTTTGGAACCACTAAGATAGAAAATAAGGCCGTGATCCAGCAAAACACTTAAGCTGTGTTTTGATCTTAGTGTGACTAACTCACGTGCTTGCAGTTAAGATCAAGCTTCAGTGTTTTGGAGGGTTGGGGGCCAGAGACTGTTCAGCACCTTGCAGGTTCCAGATTCAGATTGTTCATAAATCAACATTCACAACAGAACTAATCACAGTCCTGGGAATTCTGATGAAAAGTGGGGAAAATGCTTCACTAAATTGTCACATCATTTTTCCAACTACAGAGCTAGTAGAAATTATTCAAAAGAAATTATAGTAAGAAAAAACAGGATTTTTTTTTAATTGGTCATGTCTTTTGCTGTAGTTCTTGACCAGCTCTAATTCTTAATGCAGAAACTACAGCCCCCTTCTCCATCACATAGTCTTTCCCATTTGTATATTATTTAATGCTCTGATCTTGAGTTTCTTACTCAGGCAAAATTCCCTTTGAGGTAGCAAGGTCCAAAGCAAAGGGCACGAACCTGGAAACTAGGACCCCTGAGTTCTATGCCCAGCTCGCCTGTTGACATGCTCTATGATCTTGGGCAAATCATTTAAGTCCAAATTTCAAAGCCAGGAGCTTCAATTTTTGAATGTCCAAGTTGAGGCAGATACTGAGAAATCTGCTTTCCATTGTCAGGTATTGTCCACTTGACGCTAATGAGAACTGAAGGTTCTCCCCAGGTCTGAAATTCAGGCATTAGGGTAGGCGTGTCTCAAGCTGCTCAACCTAAAATTGAGGTACCCCAAATGAATGAACACTTTGGAAAATGTAGCCCTTTACCTGTTTGCCTCCATTTTCCCTATCTGTAAAATGCAGAGATGAAAAAAACTATATCAGTGCCAAGTACATTATAATTACAGCATAGAATTAATGTTAGTATTGGCTTCAGTGAAAGTTTTGCCTAAGGGACCAAGTTCAGGCTGAAATAATTAAAGATTTTTGGTCAACTAATTCAGAGAGACACCATTCAAATGATGTTCCCTCAAGGATACCCACTGATAAATATATATCCTACAATGCACAGCTGATGCAGTGCATGTGAAGGTAGATGAACAATTATTGTGCCTTCTTATATATTCATTCAGAATCCAGATGTTTAAAAATAAATAGTATTTCAAAATCAAGAGCTGGTATTTACAGAAAAACTCCAGAACAATTTGATTCAGTAAGTGCCACCCAGAGGAATCTTGACTAAAGAGGCGAAAAATTTTATACCGTTTTATCTTTGCATAATTGTGTCTTTATTTTACACTACATGCTTTATTCTCTGCCCTTTTGACACAGCCAGCTGCCTTTTGGAGCCCTATTAAGAAGCAGACCGGCTTCAGGCTGTAACAGGCACCAGCTTCCAAAGCCCATTCTATTGATGCATCACATTGCTTGTATGTGCCTGCAAGCACATCGCAAAAGTTCCTATATTCTGTTTCCTTTTCAAACTGCTGGGGGAAAGAAGAAAAAAAAAAGTGTGTGAGAAGCATAAACTACTAAAACAATGTTTGTAGCTAAGTATCCTGCCCCACAATAGAGTTCAATAATTAATGACACAGTGGAATGTCTGGTTCACACTGAGTTCAGGTTCATCCTGTTATCAACTGAGCAGACAGAGGAAGTGACATCGTACACGCAGGCTCTTGTTTGAAGGCAAGGAAGTACAACAAGAAGTTTCGGCACTTGTACTTGGGCAGGAAGTATCATTTTTTAAAGGCTGGGTTGTGTTTACGTCAGTCCTCTAAACTGCCTTTTTCACTCAGCCGCGCATAACGAGCTCAGTCCTGCAAGCTGCAGAGTATCCGTGACAACTGACATCGGTGGAGGGTACTCAGTATCTCGCAGGACTACCTTGTTATAAGGAATGCACATGCAGCTGTTTTCAAGGAGATCTTTTGTTTAAAAAATGACTGAGAGGGGTCTTTTCACCTTATCCTGCTAACTCTTCCCTATGCAAGTAAGTGACCCACTGGATTCAACAGGCCTACTTGAGTATGCAAAGATTACTCACACAGATTGTGTAGCACCAAGCGCGGGAACCTTACCTTACAGTACATGCAAATATAGAACAATGCTGTACATTGCCATCTCCAGGATATCAAAGAGCTAGATCTGCCGGACCTTGGTTGACAGATTTTTCCTGCCCATATACATACTGAAAAATTCTTGCTTGCTGTGCATATGTGCACCATATATATTATAATGTTATTATAAAATGATCATTCTTGGGCATTGGAAAACAGCAGCAAATGTAAAACACTCCTCAAAGCCCTAAAAAGGTTCCTCTTAATACCCCCCAGATAGTTATTCTGCTGTTTAATGATGTTTTTCCATCCACTCTTCTGAATTCCTGCCTACCATGGTCTGTTGTCTTTTTTTAGAAGTGCTCTTATGTAATTTAGGGCCAAATCCTGCAAACACTTACACCTGAGCAACTTTACTCACATGAATAGTCTCACTGAACTCTACACGATGGCTCAGACAAGTATGGTTACTGCAAGGACTACTAACATGATCAAAGCTACTCATATGGGCATTTACAGAATCAAGTACTTATGTTGCAAGGGGCAGGGACCTTGTCTTGTTATCTGCTTTTAAAAAAAGATAGTGCTCATAGGTGTGCCAGTTGAGATATTAATTATAATTCTAGCTGACACATGAAATAGTTTGTTGATGTGCCCTGCTGAGTCTGTCTGTCTTAGGGTTTTGTATTGCACCCATCATCTGAGTATCGAAGCACCCTTAAAATATCAACATATGAAAATTTATTTTTGTTACAAACCCAGGAATTTTTTTTACAATTTTCCCATCCTGTTTTCCCTCCTCTCAGCCTTTAGTACAGTAGTGTTACCATACCCTTAGAAATGAGCTGTGCTAAGACGTCTGGCATTGATCCTTTCAAATGGAGCTGAATTTAATAGCTTTGGTTAGACCACCACAGACTTTGCGCACGAGCATCAATGGTTTCTAACAGCTTTGGACAAGCTGATTTCAGTTAAATACTTCATAAAGTCTGGTCCTTAGGTGATGTGGATGGGAAGAAGATTAACTCCAAAGACCTCAATTGGCTGAATAGTTTGAGAGAGAGCAATCTAAGCTATGTATACACTACAACGTACGTCGGTACAAGTTATGTCGCTCAGGGGCGTGAATAAGACACCCCCCCACCCGAGCGATGTAAGTTACACCGACCTAAGCACCGGTGTGGGACAGCACTATGTCGGCGTGAGACCTGCTCCTGCCAACATAACTACTGCCGCTTGCAGGGGCTGGAGTAATTAAGTGGACGGGAGAGCTCTCTCCTGTCGGCTTAGAGCGACTGCGCCGCTGTACGCTCTGTAGTGTAGCCATAGCCTAGTAATATGCCAGCTCATGGGTTCCCAGTCTAGTGGCCACAAGGAGATATCAGGGAGCCATGAACACTCCCCCTGTTTTATGGCGAAGTAGGAGGAGGGATCACACGCTTACGGGAGGGGAATCCTGAAAGCTTTTTCTGTTGTTACATAGGTTTTTAATATGAAAAAAAAAGTTGAGAACTATTATGCTACTTCATCCTATCTAACTCCACAGAGTGCAAGTGAAGCTGCAGCTCATCCATCACCTGTAACCTTATGGAGCATGCAGTCTTCTGTATTCACAGGAATTGTCATTGCTATTCAAACTGAAGGATATTTGCATTGCTTGAACTTAGATGTCCATCAAAAACCCAATGGAAGAAGTTCTGCACTGATGTTCACCGCCACCCCGGTGCCACGCCATGCATCCGCACTGTGACCCTGGGGGATGGGGGTGAATGTCAGAGCAGAATCTGGCCCAATGTTTGGTTAAGTCACTGCCTGGTATCTGTAGGAGCTTCAGTAACCAGGGATGTAGAAAAATACACAGGTAGCTTATCAAACAGAGAGGTCTAAGGAAGCTCAATCTCAGAAAATTCCATAGTATGAATCAACGGGGGCATATTCCTGCCACTGTGAGAAACTGAAAATGCAAATAATTTCTGCACATCTTGTGGCTTGACAACTCTGAAGCAGTTCTGAATCTACTCCACTGGAGGGAATATCAAAATAGCCTTACTTTGGGTCCAGCAGCAGGTGTTTCTGAGGAAGCCAAGAAGGAGCTGTTGGTGGAAGCAACAGCCACATTTATGTTTTAGAATTTGCTGTTTCTTGCACTACTTAATGTTTATCCAAGCTGTGCCCTTTCTACACTACAGGTGATGGTGCAGTCAGCTAGTTGCACATCACGTTATGGGACAGTGTGGTTACTGTGTTAAAATATTTCTTTTCCCCCTGACACACAGTACCAAGAGCTGGGATTTAAAATTCCTATTGTATGAACATTAACAGGAAAAGTATGCTGTCTCCTATTATGGAACTGTGTTATAAAACTGGAATGCTGTCCCCGCCTAGTCTGGCTCCCTGTCATCAGGACTTTGCCAAAAACCATTCTGTACTCCAGAGTGTAAGTATCACAATGGGAACAGCCTTCTGAGGCACAAAGACAAGAGGCGATGAATGTATAAAGCTGGCAGAGGGTTTTTTCTAATCTGCCAGTAACAATCAAGTGACTTTCTTAATCTTTCTGAATTCTGATACGTACTTTATGCGCAGCCTTACCACTTAGCAAACAGCAGCTGTATGCTACTGATTGTGAACTGCACCATTGTCTTTTATAGGAGAGAGACAAGAACGCCAGCTGACTCCTTTGCGTGCATCTACTGCTGGTTTCGGTTTTTTAAAATGATGGGTTAAAAACAAAGCCACCCAAAGTTCTCCAGCTGAGTCTAGAGTGAGCTTGATTCTCCTCTTGTTCCGTCACTTTGCCCCAGCATAACTCCATTGATAGTATACATGAGAGAAAATTCAGCCTCTGTAAATATCCAACAGGGTTCCTGGGTTTGTAGAATCAGTTTCATGGCAGCAGTAGCAAGGAGAATTTCAGGCACTAAATTTTGTTCTCAGTCATACCAGTGTAAAGCCAGTGGATTTAAACAGAGTTAGTCTGGGGTTACACCCATGTAATTGCACTGAGGTTTGTTTAACAACACAGGGATTGATTTTCTTTTCCCTGGGGAAAAAAATGCATATTTTTAAAATGTCCCTATACATCTCTGCATTGCCATATTTTTTTCTTTTGTCTAACAGTTTGACAACAGTTTCCCTGTGTACAATGTGCTCTTTTTATACCTTCTCAGCCATTTCCAATTCAAAAAGCTTTTATCAAATTTACTTAGGAAATGCCTTCAGGGGTTACTTCTTCCTTTTCCTGCCCACGATGCTCCATCACATGCTCGTAACATTTGACAAGAGCTATTTAAGGTGGGGTTTTTTTATATAAAGAGGCTTGTTTAATTACACATAGAACATTTTAAGCCATAAGGCCAAGCCCTCCTCCACACAGCGATGATCTAAGCACATCCAGGAAACTTTTGGTGCCAAAAATCTCAAAGTCTGGAGGAAATATTTACAGGGCAACATGGCTGCAAACATGTCACAGTTCACCAGCATAGGCACTGAAGCTTAGAGTTAAGCGTGTGTGCCGCACAAGAAATCAACACAAACAGAGACAGCTGTATGGGTTGAGTCCCAGTACAGAACCTTACTTGAACAGTCTCAAATATGACTTCTCAGCTCAGGGCTTAAAAAATTCCAGTAAGATTTTGCATGGTTCATGTGTCAGACAGGAGCACATGAACAGTTTACTGCAGTAAGGGTGAGGGGAAAGAGGGTGAAAATTGTCAGGAGTTTGCACAGATGAAGAATAAAACAGATCTTTGGATGGCAGCACTGGATACAGATCAGGTCCTGCATAGATATAAAATGGACAGATGCCAATGGCAGATACCTGTATCCAGTCAGCCAGTCAGTAAATGCTTTTGAAAGCTCCTTGTCAGCCTGAATCCAATGCTATTTCCAATGTACTTCCCAAAAGAATAAGTCTTTGGCAAAAAATTAGGACTGAGCTGCCTTTCTCTGCAGGCTAAAGCAAAGATCAGAATAGGATAGGCAGAGAACTAAAACAGAGGTAGAAAAGCTGATCTCACCACAAACACACACAAAAAACAGTTCTACAAAAAGAATTCTAGAGTTCACAGAAGGGCTTGTGCTCCAGTGGAATTCATTAGAGCTAGTTCTGGCAGTTCTGAAAAAAATTAAACATATTTGTTTCATGTAACCCAAAATCAAGCATTTTGTTTCAATTTTGAGCACTGGAACTGTTTTAAAAAATAAAATTGAAAAAAAGTGTCCAAAGAGTCATTTAAAATCAAAATGATTATTTAAAAAAATATTGAACCAAAAACATTTCAAAGTTTAAAAAAAATATATTGCTTTTTTTCCTCACCTCACCTTTCCCCCCCGCCCCAAACAATTTGGCAAAACTGACATGAGTTTGCTAAACACGTTGGAGTTGCTGAATCTGCATTTGCCGCTGAAAAGAGGTTTCAGTCAAAAAATTGTACACGGCTTTAGAATCAATACATTTCCCCTCTCTGGTTCTCTGAACCTCATGGTGGTGACTGTTAAAGTTTACCAATTATATAACTTCTTCATGCTTTTGTTGCCCGTGACCTGTGTCACCAGAAGATGCAATCAAACCAAATAAGACTACAACAATGAAAGAAACCTACATTAATTAATTACTGTAATAGCCACCCTGTTAAAAATGAGACATCTGATAGGAGAGGGAGAGGCAATCACAGGGCACTATCAGCTGCATGTATGGGCTTGTACTGTTTTAAAGCTCAGTACTTCCAATACTGCAAAGAGATTAACCCCTTAATTCTCAGGTGATACTAGAGGTTGGTGTTATCCATAGGGTTACAAATAATTCAGAATGAAGAGGTAAAAGCGGGGATATGGGGGTTAAAAAGATGAGCAAGAGCCATATCGGGGTGCACTGCCTAACTTCCATGTAATCAACTCTCCGTAACACTGGATTGTGAGGCACATGTACTACAGGGCTGTAGAACTGGCCTCACCGTTAATCCTGGGGGAATTCTGTGTCATTGCATGTGCGTAGAATTCATGTCCCCTGCAGATTTCTTTGTTTCCCCGCAGAAAAAATGACTTTCTGACAGGGAAGCAAAAGGAAGGTGCAAGAAGAGTCACACACCACTCCCTAGCTACACATCGTTTCAGGCACCCAGACCAGCCGGCAGAGAGGTAAATCACCACAGGGTTGGGGCACCCCAACCAATGGCTCCTACCCTGAGCCGGGTCTCAGCTGCTATTCCCGCCTGGGCTGAAGGCAGGAGAGGACAGGATTTCCTCTTCCCCTGAAAGGAGAGGCCGAGGCTGTGTCAGATCCACCCCCATAAACCTACCCCAGCTGCAGGAAGCTCAGCATCCTACCCTGCTTCCTGCCCCCATCACTCCACAGCTGTGAGGGGAGGGGTCACTGTACGGGGAAATGCTCCCCCATCTGCCTAACCCCCATGCATCCAGACCTCCCATACCCAGACACCCCTGCCAAGCCTCACCCCATACACCCAGAACCCCCCAGCCCTCCATATTCGAACCCCACCCCACAGAACCTTAACCCCTGCATCTGGAGCCCCCTGCAGCCAAACCCCCTGCCTCCAGACCCCCACCCCTGCACCCAGACCACCCCCTACTGAACTCCCTGCACTCAACCCCCCCATCCTGACAAGCCCCACCCCCCAAACCACCCTGAGCCCCTACACCCAGACCCCTCCACTGAGACCCAACCACTTTCACCTGGAAATCCCTGCCGAGTCCCATTGCCTCTGCACCTGGAATCCCCGCAACAAGCCTCTGTGCATCCAGATCCCCCCACACCTAGACACCCCCACTGAGCTGCCTGCATCCAGATCGTCCCACACAGAATCCTCTCACCCCACACCTGGGTCCCCCCAAACTGAGCCCCTTCACACTTGGATCCTGCCTGGTTGAGCCTGCCTGCCCCACACCTGGTGAGCCTGGCACACGGGGGCAGGGCCCCAGGGTGTTTCTGGGGCAGGCCCAGGCCTTGTGCTGTGTCATGTTCGGGTGCAGACTCACCACTGAGTCTGTGTCCCGGGGATGTGGGGGCTGCAGGGTGATCTCCCACCTTCGTGCAGCCAGTGTCCTGTGCTCCCCACTGTCATGCTGGAGCCTCTGCATTTATTTATTGACAAATAAAACTTGCAGAGTTTTAAAATATGGTGCACAGAATTTTTAATTTTTTGGCACAGAATGCCCTCAGGAGTATCACCATGAAACTAGACACAAGCTTTATGAGCTAATTGTGCATTGACCCTGCAATGGTACCAAGGGGTGGGAGGGATAATCACAGGATGCTTTCCTCACCCTTCGGCCACCCGCTAAGCACCAGGCACAGTCAACATCCCCGAGCTCCTCAGATCACAGGGACTTCTCCCTCCCCAGTGTTCCTGGGAGAGGAAGCAAGACCATGAGCTCATCCCCTTAGGATCTGGCACTTGAGCTGGTCAAGCACAGAGATATTGTGCAAGGAGAACATTCCTCACGTGCTCCCAGCAGCGTCAGGAACTGCCCAAGAGTGAGCAACGCTGCCCCACACCCAACACATTGCTCTATATACTGCACATGACTGAGCCCTAAACTAATTTGTTAATAGTTGTAAAGAGCCCAGCCTGTTGGGCCACCTGAACTATGCTTGGCACAAATCCAAGGGAGGCGACAGGTAAGAGTTGCTTTAACCACCAGGCTTGACCACAGTGGGAATCCTGCACTGGCCAGCTAAACTGGGTTTAAGGCTGCTTAGCACCACCGGAACAGTGCAAAGTAGCCTAAGTAGATGCAGAGAATCTAGCCTATACTGAGAAGTGTTAAGAATTAGTAGTAATAGTACTAAACCAACAGGCCATACCTCTTCTCCAAATGTCCTTAGCCCTACAGTAAATAACATATTGCTACAAAACTCAATTTAATGCCATTTTAGGTGTCCAAAGGAATCCGTAATGTGCAGCAGGTCTCCTCCATCTGGATGATTTTACACGGAGCAATGAATCTGATACTGTAGTCCTTTACAGTCACTTGCTTACTTTTCCTCCTTGTCTTTGATCTCTTTCTTGGGAATAATTGCAGAAAGTACTCTTCATGGTGTGACAGTGTACCCCATAAGGCTTTATGGGGAGGGGGTGCTTATAAATGTATGTATGACATAACTGGAATATGTTTTGTGCTGCCTGTGCCATGTAACATATCTCCGTAAGGGTTATGGTCTACTATATCTATTCATCCTATTTGTACATATATATCATTTTCTACTCGAGGTTAAGAATATGGGCTGTATGCTTGCCTGATTTCTAAGTAAGCTTTGTGAGGCATTTGGTCAGCTTCTTTAGGAAGGAATTTGCCAGGTTAAGTACCTGATCAGGAGACACTTAGGGAACAATGCATCTTGGAATGCTCCAATCCACATGAGAAGTCTTCCTGGAGACATGCAAGATGCCATGTGGACAATGGCGTTGGCCTGCAAAGACTGAGTCACGCAGGGGCATGTGACTTGCCCAGGTGACTCCAAAACTCCATCTTGGAGCTGGGCTTTGCATAGGAGGGAGGTCTCCACCCACAAGAGAGAGTCTACTTAAACCTGTGGGAGACCCCTCCATTTTGTCTTCAGCTGGCTAAAGAAGGAGCCTCTCAACCCCCCCCCCCCCTCTGAGGATACTTGAAGGAGACTGAAACAAAGGACAGTAACTACAGGGGGTGTGAGTGATTGCTGGACCCAGGCTAAAAGGAGCTTAGCCTGTAAAAGGGAGCACTCTGGAACTGGTGAGGAAATTATCTGTATTCAGTTTGATTAGGCATAGATCTGCGCATTTTATTTTATTTTGCTTGGTGACTTACTTTGTTCTGTCTGTTACTACTTTGAACCACTTAAATCCTACTGTCTGTATTTAATAAAATCACTTTCTATTTAGTAATTCACTCAGAGTATGTATTAATACCTGGGGGAGCAAACAACTGTGCATATCTCTCTATCAGTGTTATAGAGGGCGAACAATTTATGAGTTTGCCCTGCATGAACTTTAAACTTTATGCAGGGTAAAACGGATTTATCTGGGTTTAGACCCCATTGGGAGTGGGGCATCTGAGTGCTAAAGACAAGCACGCTACTGCGAGCTGTTTTCAGGTAAACTTGCAGCGTTGGGACAAGTGATTCAGACTCTGGGTCTGTGTCTGAAGCCAGACGGGAGTGTCTGGCTCAGCAAGACAGGGTGCTGGAGTCCTGAGCTGGCAGGGAAAACAGGAGCAGGGGTAGTCTTTGCACATCGGGTGGCAGCTCCCAAGGGGGTTTCTGTGATCCAACCCGTCACACATGGGTTTGTATTGTTTTCTGGACAACAAGTGGGATAAGGATTCTAGAGAAAAAAATTGAGTCCACACTCAGTCATTGTGAGATTGAAAGCCAAAGGTGTTAACTTTAAAATGAAACTCGGTTTACATAAAAGTAACCCACTTAAAACAGGACTACTTTGCTATTCCCAACTCAGTTTCTTCAAACCAAGCAGTGCTCTGGGGCTTCCCCACAGCTAGACACACAAATGCACCACACTTTTGAAACTCCTGAACATGCAAGATCCTTCCCTCTCGTCCTGCAGAATTAGCACGTAGTCTGGTATGCGAGACAGAGAGATGGAGAGCTATTCTGCATCGTAGGGACTTTCACAACCACACTTCACACTGAGGCACAGCACGCAAAAGGCCCTAGAGTCTTTCACTCTGAAGGAAGTAGAACAGTGAAGCCAACCACCTACCTGCTGTTTCTGGCAGGAGGCAGAGCCATGAGGCCTTCTGCCCTGAGGGGATGGATCTCTCAGGGGGCATAGAACAGGCCATTGAAACTGCTGATGACTTTAGTATATTTGGGGAGAGTAACTCAAATTTAATCCATTAGAATCAATGGTCTCAGGGGGGAGGGATAGCTCAGTGGTTTGAGCATTGGCCTGCTAAACCCAGCGTTGTGAGCTCAATCCTTGAGGGGGCTATGTAGGGATCTGGGGCAAAATCAGTACTTGGTCCTGCTAGTGAAGGCAGGGGGTTGGACTCAATGACCTTTTGGGGTCCCTTCCAGTTCTATTTTTTTTTTCATACCAGCTCATAAGAGTGCCATTTCAGTGGCATGCCCTGAGAAGTCTTTTCCCAGCTGACGCAGGTAGATAGGACATTTGCTTTGTGGACCTCAAGTGGCTGAACAAACACAGATTAGTTATATACCACAATGTCCTATTTAACTGAGTGAAGTCAGAGGGGACCTCATTCTCAAACACACAGAGCACATCCTGGGAGCAAGGGGAGTGGGCAGTCTGAGTCTATCATCATCCTAGGTAGAAGCGGTTTGGTGGGGAGGAGAAAGCACCTAGTGAGTAATGTGAACTGGTGGGTGAAGGGCCTCTAAAGGTTTGGAGAAGAACCCAAATTTTCACATGCTTATCCCAAGCAACCTGAGCTTCCTAAACTCCTCCAGGTTGACCTATCAAGGCCGGCTCTAGGCGCCAGCGTCCCAAGCATGTGCTTGGGGCAGCACTTTTCAAGTGGCGGCATTCCAGCTTTTCCCCCTGTCCCCCTCTTCGGTGGCGGCACTCCGGCTTTTCCTTTTTTTTTGCTTGGGGTGGCAAAAAACCTGGAGCTGGCCCTACCTACAACTGACACCAGAAGACTGTAAATTGCCATCGAGAAACACTGAGGCCTAGACGAAAAAGCCCAGAATCATCCATCTGAAAGAGACTTCCGACAGACTCATCCGTCTCACCTCAGTCTCCCTTTTTCAGGGAGGCTTTTAAACTCTTTTTAGCAGGGGGTGGGTAGGTGTGGGACTGCATGTGCAAGTGGCCCCTCAACTCCGTTTCTGTCATGGTGTACCCAAAGGCCTCCACTTCAGGCTCTGACTTAAACAATACCCCTAGTGGGGGCCAATTTATTATAAAAATCTTGTGCAAATCATCTAATACCAAAAAATAGCCCGTCACTTTGGAGCATGAAGGCCTTGTTCTCATCATCCCCCTCTGTCTTTCATCACAGCTAGGCTCCTTATACATCCTCTTCCATCTCTCTGCCAGGACAGCCACCCTGCCCTTCCTTCTGGGGAACAGCCACACTCTTCTCAGCAAGAACTCCCACAAACTCTGCTGGAGCATCCTTGCCCCCACAGCCCTCTCACTTTTCCTCAGGGTCCAGCTCTCCAGCAAGGAGACATCAACCCCTCTGCTGCTGCTGCTGCTCCTGCCTTCACCCCTCTCCAGCCCCAGCTCTCTGGCTTCGGGACACCAGCCAGCAAACCCCCCATTCTGCTCTCCTCCTTTAACCTTCTTCTAGGGACTACCTTCTGCCTGTGGCAGCTCTCATCTCCTGCCCTTCTCCTGACTGACTCTTTATGGCCCCCCAGTGCTGTCCCACCCTCTTAGTTGCCCATCTGGGAGCACTTGGCCTGGAACAGGAGCGCTGAGCCCAGTTTCATTTAATGGGCACATGCATCTTCAAGTTGATCTAGATCAGGGCCAGACTGCAGCAATTCTAAGCTTTAGCCTCACCATGGCATGGGGTACCCCATGGCCCTATTCCCCACATGGAGTGGCAGTAACAGGTTCCCTGCTCCCTTTCCAGAGCCGCAGGAGCAGGGACTAGCACCACAGGGCTCCTTCTCCTCCCAGGAGTGGTGCTCTCCTCCCCTTGGGAGCAGCATGGATCACTCCACCCCTGGAGAGGCCAGAGTAGCAGCAGGGATCCCTCCAGTGCTTATCTCAGGAGCCGGGGTTTATACATTTGAGACAGTGGGCTGGGCCCACTACACTCTTCTCCTTCCAAACTCTCAGTCTTCCGTGGGGCATTTTCTGAAAACATCTACTCAATAAAAAGCAACAGAGGGTCCTGTGGCACCTTTAAGACTAACAGAAGTATTGGGAGCATAAGCTTTCGTGGGTAAGAACCTCACTTCTTCAGATGCAAGTAATGGAAATGTCCAGAGGCAGGTATAAATCAGTATGGAGATAACGAGGTTAGTTCAAACAGGGAGGGTGAAGTGCTCTGCTAGCAGTTGAGGTGTGAACACCAAGGGAGGAGAAACTGCTTCTGTAGTTGGCTAGCCATTCACAGTCTTTGTTTAATCCTGATCTGATGGTGTCAAATTTGCAAATGAATTGGAGCTCAGCAAAAAGAAGAACAGGAGTACTTGTGGTACCTTAGAGACTAACAAATTTATTAGAGCATAAACTTTCGTGGACTACAGCCCACTTCTTCGGATGCATATACCAGTTTCTCTTTGGAGTCTGGTGCATCAGCAGTCAAAAACAGGTAACAGAATGTTGGGAATCATTAGGAAAGTGATAGATAGAAAATATCTTATTGCCTCTATATAAATCCACAGTACACCCACAACTTGAATGCTGCATGCAGATGTGGTCGCCCTGTCTCAAAAAAGATATATTGGAATTGGAAAACGTTCAGAAAAGGGCAACAAAAATTATTAGGGGTATGGAATGGTTTCCATACGAGGAGAGATTAATAAAATTGGGTCTTTTCAGCTTGGAAAAGAGATAACTAAGGGGGGTATGACAGAGGTCTATAAAATCATGACTAGTGTGGAGAAAGTAAATAAGGAGGTGTTATTTACTCCTTCTCATAACACAAGAACTAGGGGTCACCAATGAAATTAATAGGCAGCAGGTTTAAAATAAACAAAAGGAAGTATCTCTTCACACAACGCACAGTCAATCTGTGGAACTCCCTGCCAGAAGATGTTGTGAAGGCCAAGACACTAACAGAGTTCAAAAGAGACCTAGATAAGTTCATGGAGGATAGGTCCATCAATGGTTATTACCCAGGATGGGCAGGGAGGGTGTCCCTAGCCTCTGTTTGCCAGAAGCTGGGAATGGGCAACAGGGGATGGATCACTTGATGATTACCCGTTCATACCCTCTGAAGCATCTGGCATTGACCACTGTCAGAAGACCGGATACTGGGCTAGATAGACCATTGGTCTGACCCAGTATGGCTGTTTTTATGGGGTGATGTTGTCGGGACCTCCCCAAGCAGTGGATCTCAGAGTTGTCACTCCATTGAGATGCAAGGGCAGTTCATCCCTTTCAGAGCTATTGCAGACTGTCTGCAGACTAAGGCAGACCTCTGCACTGGTTACACTCGGGGCATGTTTCCAAGCTTTGCTTTCCAAACCGTGAAAACTAGAAATGTCTTTGATTATTAATTATTAATTCTTATTATTGTTGTGATTATTAAATGAAAGCTGAGGTTCTGCTGTAACCACACAACTCCCGGAGCTTGGGCCCTGGGCATGGAGCTATAGCTCCTATCCCTTAATCCAGCCAGGGTCTAGATGATCAGGAGTTCTCAAACCTTTTCAGGTCAGAGCACATCTTCAAAAGGACATTGTCTCATGGACACTCATTCGCAAATATGCAGGTCACCTCTCCTCTTCTCCCACATGAGCACGTAATGTCCCTGTGGTATCTACAGTCATCGTAGATAAGTATTCAACATATCTGCAATATCAATGTCAGTTGGCTGCTGAAAATAAGAAGCACCTGCACACATGATCATCTAACTCACTGCAGACAACCAGAAAGTCCTCAGCAGCCCAAACTGGTTCACGGGACAGAGTCTGAGAATGGCTGCTCTAGATCACATATAGAAATTGCTAGCTTCCTTGCTATTAAGAATTGAGCTATTTGCTTGTCTTGCTGCTCATTTAGGGCCTGAATCCAAGCCCTTGGTGTCAGTGGGAGTCTTTTTATTACCTGCCATTGATGCTATACATGTTTAATTGCTGTTGAGCCACCATACTAGTTAGCACAGAAGCAGGAACATTTCTGCGTATGACTCAGGAGTGTGGATTAATAAAGCCATTCAGAGAAAAGGTCAGTCATGGAGAGAATATACATGGAAAGTGCAATTTTACTCCCACCAGACTCAGGCCTTTTCATGCAAAGCCATTATTCCTAATTAGACAAAATATAATCAGTGGGTAAGAAAAAAGGGTCACTTCGAGCATTACTTGTGGTAAAAACAAGGGTATAAAAGTAGCAATTCCACCCCATCCATTAAAGATTATACACTGGGCCACCTCAAAGCAGGACTTGGCAGCCCAGATTTCCTTCCAATTAAATGACACCAGGGAAGCATTTGAAACAGCGTGGGCCCCTTTTCATTGTTACTTATGACTAACTGATAAACTGATATAACATTGAACTATTTATCACCGTAATACCAACCTACATACCATAACCACTGAGTCAGTATTTAACTGAATCAGTGAAACCAAACCAGTTCTACAGAAAATACTGTACATGCTTTCCATTCTATATATTCAGAAACCTTGAATTATTATTATTATTTATTTGTATTATCATAGCACCTAGGAGCCCCAGGCATGGCCAGAACCCCATTGTGTTAGGCGCTGTACACACACAGTACAAAAAGACATTCTCTGCCCCAAAGACATTACCTTCTAAGAGCAAGAGAAGAGACAACAGGTGGATATAGACAGACACAGACAGGGGAGTACAAGGAAACAATGGGACAATATTGAATTGCATTGCCTCCCACCCACATCCTTAAAATCTGTAGTACAGAGTTAAATTGGGGAAACAACCCAAAGAACTGAGCTAAGAATTTGCTTTGCTGTTCACTTCATTCGATACTGCACAAGCTGAACTACTGTTGAACTATCGTGTGAACTAGTCAGCACAAGTCTACTCCATTATCTATGCCACGTCTCGAGTAAAGTAGTTTACTTTTTTATCTGGCACCCTTCTGTGAGATTTTTCATTCTTCAGTGAACGTGCCCCCAGTGCTGGAAGCCATGATGAGCTGTCTATCTGCTTGTTTTGAGGTCTGTAGTACAGACATCACTGCTACCAATTGTACTTCTAGATCACAGTTCACACAGGTTTGGGCCTACACCAAACCACAAGGGATTGGTCATGAAACTTTAAAGCTCTCTAAAGGCTATTTGGATCATTTGTTATTGTTTATATAGCAACACTGGTGTATACGGAACTGTATAGTTTGATGGACATAACAGGTCCCTGCCCCAAAGAGGTTACAGACTAAAGGAACAGTAGATATAATACGACTCAGAACAAATATATGGGTAGCATACCCAGGATGTGTCAGAATAAGTGGGGGTTTAGATGGTGCTGGGCACACATGGATGGGGAGGTTGATCCAGGTGCATATCATGGCATGAGAGATAGCAAAAAGTCTGGAATGCATGAAGATAACAAATGACCAAATTCTGCCCTGGCATAAGCAGGTTCAACTCTCTTTCACGTCAATGGGTGTGGCCTCTGCTGATGTCAAGGTTAAATTTGGCCTCAGAGGGAGCAGGCCAGAGAGAATGACAGTGAATGTAAGTGAGTAATTCTTGAAACTTGTGGGGAGAACATTCGTAACTTTGGCTTCCTGTTCTGCACGTACAAAGACAGATGTTTTTGTCTAAAGGAGTGGAAATAATGTACAACTACTTACACTTCTATGGTGCTATTCATTCAGAATTCCTTTCCAGACTGTATGCAACTACAGTTCACTTGCCTGCCACTGAAATACAACCTCTCCCACAAGGTGAAGCCCAGCAGCCATTCTGCACCAATAATGCACACAGTAAAATGAGGGAAAATGGAGATTCCCACTTCTAACATCAGCCACTGGAGTCACTGGACACTTGAGCCCTTCCATGTGGGGCAAATAGCAAGCGTGACAGAGATATGACCTTTTGTAACTCTGACTCACGTCAGGTTACTGGGACCAGGAAATAAAGTTTAGTCTCCTATCAGCACTCCTGTGCGTCACACCTTTATTCATCTCCCTACAGAGCAATGACTTTTAGTGAGGACAAAGCCATGCTCACATTTCTGGGGGACAGCACCGTACTCACACATAAAATAATTAACGAGCGACGCTGTCAAGATGGTTGAAAAGATATGATTTTGAAACTCCTTAATGGTGTTACTCACTTCTGAGATCAAGACCTGTCAAACCTTTTCCACTTGCAACCCCCAATCTATCCTCCACGTCCCAGAATCCTTTTCACCATATACAATGTATAAGTTGGCAAATTCCACTGCCAGACCAATGCTGAAGTTAGGAAGCAATGTGAGAACACAGTATGTTAAAAAATGTATTTTTGGCATATCTCCAGTTGGCTTCAGATGGACCAGAGTAAGATAGCCCCCAAAACATTTGATTAAATTAAACTTAGTGGATTTTTGTGTAATGTTTATTGATATGGCCACAAGTATGTCTATCTAATTTTTGCGCTTCATGCCATACAAGAGCTGTAAAAATATCATTATTGCACCAATATGCTGCTGATTGAGTAGAATCCTTCTAACACAGCAAGGAAAAGCAGAACACAATACCCCAGGGCCTATTGCTTCTATCCAAAAATTTAGTCAATGACATATTTTAATGTAACCAAAAAGGACAAGGTTACTATTTGCCCCATGTGCCCGGGCAGAGGGGACAGGAGGCATAAGGCGCATGGTGGCTCCCAGTGCAGTGGACCAGCGAGTCATGGGGCTGCAATTCCCCTTCCAGTTCATGTAGGCAGGGAGTAGACAGGCAAGGATGGGGAGTGGTTGATTCTGCCATCCTCAGTACCCAGCCAGCACAACCGAAGCAGTGCAGAGAGGAAAGTGAGCTGCACCTAGGAAAGGCCTGGTGGTCAGTACTGCCCCCTGGAGCAAGGGGGAACCGGACACCAAACTGGGGCTCTGAGTCACAAATCTTTTCCCAGAGTGCTCCTGGGCAGAACAATCACACACTGCCCCTTACTGAGGGCAGATTGTATTGTTACAAGCTAGCCTAAAACTAGTCTTAATAAATCTCTATCTTGCTTAAAATGTCTAATAATATTAGATGTTGTAGAATCTTTCATTGTTTTAATAAAACCTAAATATAAGGCCTAAAATGCTTGACAGTGTTGTTTTTAACTAACATAATATTAAAAGGATGCAACAAATAAAAATGACTTACCATTGAATGTAGCCAAGATATTATTTAAACAGTATTTCTCTCTGTGAAAATAGTTTGTTTTGCTCTCATAGGCCCAACAGGTAAAGCTGCAGTATTATTTTTTACAGTTTAAGTGTTCAGAATCTGTTCCCAGCAACAGAAGCCACTTTAATATGAAATGCATCATTAGTGCGACGGGGCCCTGCTGATGGACTACACTGATAAGTCACCAAAGCAACCCTGATTGGAGATGGTGCTCAGAGAATGCACCACATTAATTTACTAGCCTATCGTTATTGCTCTGAGTTTATTTTTAACTATAATGTCCTGGCCAATGGCAATACATCTCGGAGATACACTGACTCCGCAGAATGCACACAGCACAGAGAGAGAGCGCGACAACATATGCTTTTGTTTTCAGCAGCCTAAGAAAAAGTTGGACATACTTAGTGGTACAGTATAAGCTTTTTTTTTTTTTGTCTCTGATCTAAAGTGTATACCCAGTGGAACATCAATAAGCCTAGCTCAAGCATAACACTTTCAGCAGCTGAATGCTTAGGAACACATTAACACTACAGTGCTAAGTGCCTAATAATACAGTAATTCTTTCCTGCAAGCAGTACTCTGATTTTCACTCCCCATAGCATCAGACATCATCCAACATGCCACCTACGGAGGTAAAGTAATCAGTATCATAGAGGGGGACTAAATGATGACAGAGAAGAAAGGGCTGTGAGAGGTGTCTTACAAGTTCCTTGACATAATTTAACAGAACACATAACAAGGCGAAGACAAGAGCTAGACAGGAAAATGGGAAGAACTAATTGCTGCTTTGTCATGCGTGGTGCTGGGAACAGCACAACGGGCAATCATTCCTGCTGACTTCAAAACACAAAATAATGCCAATGAGGCCAGTTGGGACTAAGAGTTGATATCTGGGCCATTTAAACAATTTTGAGAAGATGGTACAAACATACAAATTGCCAAGCGATAGACTGGCAATTTTCCTGCCTTGCAAGGAGCTGACTTTACAGCTGACAGAAACAAGCATTAAAGAGATATTGCAAGCTTCAAACAGGGGGAAAGCATCTTATTGACCTAATTAATCATCATCTGTGGTGCATACAATGTTTAGTATATGCAGCGTGCTTGAAGAAGTGCGATACTTACGTGTTAAGACTTATATGTGGCCAAAGGACTAGCAGTACTGGGTGCCCACCTTGAGACACTTTCAAGAGACCTGAATTTTGCAAACTCTTGAGCACACCCTCCCTCTGAAAATCAGATCCCTTGAATGTATCTCAAGTTGGGCACCCAGAAACGAAGGCACTCAATGTCACAAGTCACTTTTGAAAACCCTAACCATAATGTATGTGGTGAGGTCACTATGTTCCTCAGGGTATTGAAATACTGAACATTGGGCTGCATTCCACCTTGATTGAAAGGTTTCCACAAATGTAGCCTAGGGCACAGGGCCCTCAGCAGTCTATGCCTGGGGGTTGCAATGATTTAAGACAACTGCAATTCCTGCTCTCCTGAGAGGATGAAGCCAGCCAGACCCATCTCAAAAATAGGGAGTGGTCATGGCCAGGATAGTTGGGACATGAGCTAATTCAGTGCTACTCTCCAGCTGCCTCAGGTGGAGGTGCCAGAAAGCCCCAGCCGGCACCTCTTTAAAGCTGCCTTCATGTGATGGGGCACGGCCATCAGGCCACCTTGCACCCCCCCCCGCCCCCCGGCAGTTCCCCCCCCCCCCCCCCCCGCCCTGAGGTGCACCCCCGCGGCAGCTTCCCATCCCCCCCGGGAAGCCGTGCGGCAGCTCCCCACCCCAGCTCACCTCTGCTCCACTCCTCCTCAAGCACGCCGCCCCCGCTCTAATTCTCCTCCCCTCCCAGGCTTGCAGCACCAAACAGCTGATTGGCGCTGCAAGCCTGGGAGGCGGGAGAAGTGGAGCGGCGACCGCGCGCTCGGGGAGGGGGCGTAGGAACACTGTAAAAAAAATTGGGGGCACCGCTTTTTGGCACCTCCAAATCTTGGTGCTCTAGGCAACCGCCTAGTTTGCCTTAATGGTAGCACTGGCCCTGATGGCCATGGTGTAATTTACAGCCCCTTGTGCCAGCAGGTGTGAATCAAGCCCTTAATTGTGGGCCTCTCTCCTGTTCTGCAGCGTATGGTTTATTTAGCTAATGTCAAATGGAAATAGGGTGACCAGATGTCCTGATTTTATAGGGACAGTCCAGATTTTTGGGTCTTTTTCTTATATAGTCACCTATTACCCCTTATCCCCATCACGATTTTTTCAGATGTGCTGTCTGGTCACCCTGAACGGAAAATTAGGTCATCACAAAATTTCACAATCAAAAAGTGGCTTCTAGGCCTGTGAATGGGCCATGACAACGTCAAACTTGTTTGGCCAGTGCTCCATTATAAGCCGCTTTGCCTGTTCAGCATGATAGTAATTAGTGTCCATTCTTTCTCTGGCCCTGCTAAGCTCCTTAGGGTAGGGACTGTCTTTTGGCTGTGGGTTTGTATAGTCCCTTGCAAAATGGAGTCCTGGGTCAATGCATAAGGTCCCTAGACACTTCCACAATGCAAATAAATGATAGCGATGCACTATCATACATCCTGACAGCAACCAGGACAGGAATGGAAACAGTTCACTGGGACCAAAATTATATGGGGAAACCTGGGACCTGCAGCATTGCCCACAGAGTTAGACCAGTGCGATTGCTGCTGTTACACCTGACCACACGTGGCTAGGCTTGCCATTTTGTCTCTAGACAGACAATAAAGTGCATGTTTGGGCCTTCCAAAGTGGGACTTGATGAAAAATTGAGCCACCTCAGACCGAGATTTCAAAATCAGCCAACCCGTGAGAATGGCAGTACTTGGGAACAAATGAGTTTATTTATTTATTTTTAAAAACACCATCAGATAATTTAGTACCGTCAATTTATGCAACAGCCACCCATGTAATCCTGTGCACTTACCTTCATTATCCTTATCTTCCGTCTCCCTTTGCCTCTATGGTTTGTCTCACTCAGGTGTCGCAAACCAGACTGTAAGTGGGCCCAGGTTTACCTGTGTGCTTGCACAGTGCCGAGCGCAATGGGTTCCCTATGCTGAGTGGTGGCTACAATAAATAATAAAAATATATTTTCTGGATGGTGGAGGGAAGTGGAGTGTTCAATAACAATCATCAGCATGTCCATAGTACTGCAGCTTCACAATGAGTGTGAAGTGACACAATCCCATGGGAGACAAGGAGTCACACAACTTTATAGCTGGAATCTTTAGCAACAGGGAAGAGTTTCTATTTTTTAAAAATCCTAATAAGGAATATACTGAATGCAAACATATAAGCAAACCTGGGCAAGCAATTCCCTATGTACAATTGGCTGGCTCAACACATGTGCTAGAGCCACTATGATATACCAAGGCGGTCTGGGATTATGGCTTTCAAAAGTGTACTGTGAAAATCTATGAAACAGCGTGTGTAAAAAAAGGCTACATTTTGCATCGTTTATATGGCAACATTTTTAAAGTTCACTTTCTGCAAACATTTGTACAAATAAAAATTGAGAATGTTCCCAGAAAGCAAACACTAAATATGTGCATGCCCAAAGTGAATTTATTTAAGCATTCAAAAGAATATTTGCAAAACATGTTGGCAGTATTCATCTACTTTTAATACTGTGGCTGTAGATCTATGTATACAACAACTAGATTGCCTATATATATGTAACACCCACAGACCCCGGTCGCCGGCAGGCAGGATCAAACCAGGAACCTCTGGAGCTTAGTGCATGAGCCTCTACTGCATGAGCTAAAAGCCCACTGCTTCTTGGCTAAGGCTGTAAAGCAAATGCTCTCTCTCTCTCTCTCTCTCTCAAAGTGGTCTCAGTGCCAGTAGATGGGACAGAACACCACACTCAGAAGGTGTGTGGTTTACATATACACAGCTTTAATGCCGTACCATGTAACATACCAGAAGGCATGATACATATTATGAAACATACAGTGAACACGTTGAAATGATTTGCCTGTCATTTTTATTTGTAGTGATATAAATGCAGTAAGATTTGTGACTTAAATAAACATTTTTTTCAATATATGGAAGTAGAGATGAATATATAATAGAAAGAATAAAAGGAAAGCATTGGCCAGATCTTGACAAACATAAAGGCAGATTAAAGAGGAACAAGCTATTCCATTTCTGTCTTGTGGAAGGAAAGGAAATTTATGAAAAACTGGCTTTAGTGACTTTGTATAAACTTGTTCACCATAAAACCCAAATCAATTTGTTGCTGGATTGTCTCTCTGAACCTGGAATCGGAAGGAGATCAGATGAACTTAGCATGTTTAGTTTCTGGTTCAAAGAGAGCTGTCCAAGTGGGTCACTGTTACTCTCAGAATAGCAAAAAGTGAAGCTAAGCAGAAGTCCAACAACTTTCCCTGAAGCAATCAGGAATCCAGCAACATTGTGTAACAGCTTTGATAATCCAAGATGTACAGTCAGGCATTGCCCAATCACCTGCAGATAGCCAAATGATATGCTGTGCAGTTAAGAGCTGTTTGAAGTGTGCTAGAAGGGATGCAACCCAAATGAAGCTATTAAAGTTCTTAGTCAACTTAGCTCTGACAGAATTGTGGCCAAGCTCATTTATTGCATGAGAATTTGTAAGTGGTACGTACCGCAAACACACTCACACACACACTCACCTAAAAACATCTTTCAGGTGCTCATATAAAACTGGAGATTGGAGGAAAGGCATGTGAGAAAAGATTAAAAGATTCACCTATCCCATAAATTATGGTCCAAGATTTTTTAGTGTTGAGGAATTTTCTCACGCGAACAACTTTAGCTATGAAAATCCATCCTGTTAACTACAGCTGGGGTTTTTTAAAATCACCTTCAGAAAAAAATTGGTTGAAGGTTTTTCCTTTGACATTTCTCTGTTTTTCCTCAGGAAATTTTTAAATGAAACGAATGATTTTTTTTCAAAAAAAAAAACAAAAAGAAAAAATGCATTTCAAAACTATATGAAAAGTTTCTTTCATTTTGAAATTTCCCATTGAAAAACAAACAAAAATTTTAATTGGAAATGACATTTTCCGGCCAAAAAAATTGTTTTTGAGGAAACCTCATATTTTTTTGGTAGAAATATTTCTACCAACTCTATTGTTAGCTTCCAAAACTCAACACCAGATTCAGAAAGAAGCTGGGAAAATGTCATAATATATATTGCTTCCTTTCACGGCCTCTGAACTGTCCTCTCCTAAGCAAACAGTATAAGACAATGAGGGGGGGAAAAGAGGCTAGTAGTGCATTCTTAACTTCAACTTGTTTGAAGAAGGATGCGTTTATTCAAAATGCTGAATGAAGATGACAGCATGGAACAAAGAGGCATGAAAAGAATGGTATATGCTTTGATGAGCCTGTAAAAAAAGATTTGTACATCATCAGCAAAACAAATGATCTGTATAGCGTCTGCACCAAACCTTAGCTAATATAAAAGATGGTAGAATGCTATGTCATAAATGAAAAAACTTAGGCCAAAGATACTCAAAGTGACACTCCATGAACCATTAAAAAAGCTTTTAAGGAAAATTATGGCCTAATTCCTTTTCATTTACACTGATGAAAATCAGCAGGTATAAAACAAATAAAAGGAAGTATTTCTCCACACAACGCACAGTCAATCTGTGGAACTCCCTGCCAGAAGATGTTGTGAAGGCCAAGACACTAACAGAGTTCAAAAAAGACCTAGATAAGTTCATGGAGGATAGGTCCATCAATGGTCATTACCCAGGATGGGCAGGGATGGTGTCCTTAGCCTCTGTTTGCCAGAAGCTGGGAATTGGTGACAGGGGATGAATCGCTTGATGATTACCTGTTCTATTCATTCCCTTTGGGGCACCTGGCATTGGCCACTGTCAGAAGACAGGATACTGGGCTAGATGGACCTTTGGTCTGACCCAGTATGGCCATTCTAATGTTCTTATGTTATGTTCTTAAGAATAATTCCATTAAAGTCAACGACACCAAACCAGTGCAAAAACAACCAAAGTAAAATTACATAATTTATTGAAAAATAGTATTATCAAATCAAAACTGAATGTCTTTCCAGAAGATATGCTTCAGTCAAACAGAAGTTACTGGGCTCACTGGGGGTAACTGAGTGGAATTCTATGGTTGCGTTATACAGGCAGTCAGGCTAGACAACCTAATGGTCTTTCTGGACTTAAAAAAAAATCTATGAATCTATTAATTATCCTAGCTACATACAGGAAAAGGTGGCAGATCAGTTTGTCTATGATCAGAATGACATTATCAAGAAGCTATGAACTGTAAGAGATTAATAATACACATATATTGTTCTCCAACAATTCGTGTGTTTTACTAGTGGATGCAAATGAAGGCAGTTCCACCAAAACACGGACTCACAATGTTCCAATGAACAGTACCATCTTCTGCAATTTCCATTACACCAGTGCTAACCTGATGCCATCAAACATCCTAATGTTGCCTTGATCCATATAAAATTGGCCTTATAAAAGAGGGCATCTGAAGGAAACTGCATCTGAAGGGTGTCTGCATGTGTGAATAATACTGGATTTTAGGCGCTTTCTTTGCAAACAGAAAGAGTTTACATTTCTTTTGGTAATAACCTCTTCTGACTTGCCAACACGTAGATGGCAATTAGTATTGCTTTTTATGGATACAAGTATTTTAATCCTGACACACATCTAGTTCTGTCTCTCACTCAGGGTTTCTTTGAAACAACAACAACAAGCAGCAGCTTTCCTGGGCCTGTTTGCAAATGTGCCTCTTGATCAAATAGAGCTGGCTTAATAAGTCCAAACAGGATTTCCCAAATACAAAGTATGCTAGAGAATATTTTTTTAATTGTTAACTTATCAATCAGTTAATAGGGGAGAGGGAATGTGCCTCGGAGTGAATCATTCATGGAAAATACTGCTCAAAACATCTGGGAAATCTGGGCTCCATTAAGTCAATGGGAGTTTTGCTACTGGCTTCAACAGAGCCAGGATTTCAGCCACTGACTCAGTAGACCTAGTCATGTATCACTGCTCACTCTGAGCAAAGGGTTCACCACCCGCCCTTAATTAACACATACAACAGACAGGAAAGCTGGCATGTCTCTGGAGAGGATCAACAGCCTCAGAGGATACAAGTCTGGTACAGCCCCAATTAAAGAGCTTTAGCAGTGCATGCTGTTAGCTCTGGAGGTCCCTGGTTCAATCCTCGGTGTCTTGTCCAAGATGGCAGATGTCACAGGTGCACACGGGATCCTCAGTAGCTGAATTAAAGGAAATCATTCTTCACTAGAGATATTGAAAGGACTGGGTTTCAAATAAACAAAACAAAAAGCTACCTGGTAAACGGGATTCTCTTTAACAAGATAGCCAACTAAGAGGTCTCCTCAGTGATACATCAGAGAGAGCCAACAGGAACCCCTATAGTAAGTAGATAATCAATCCAACCATCCCATACTGTGCACCGCACAGGGGACAGGAAGAGGGGTAAGTTGTACAAAAGAGTATCCATACATTGCAACTCCTGAAATGCTGTGACTCCTCCAGCAGGGAAAGTAGGATGGGAGGCTCAATGCTCCGTGCATCCATAACACTTCTAACTGGGGTGTAGCCTCAGGAAAAATTGATGCCAGAAGAAAAACCCTTATGCTTCCCAGAACACACTTTCTCAAAACAGGTGCAAGGAGAGTGTACATTAAAGCAGCCTTCAGATGTTTCAACTTATAGAGCAAACAGGGTGAAACAAATGAATGGGAAAGATACGTGAGCCAGTCACCCCATCAACCAGAACGATGTCAACATATGGACAAAACTTCTGTCTCCTGCCTCCCAGGCCAAATACCAATGGATATGCCTCTTTGACTGCTTTTCAGTTCACATCAACCCACAAGCCAATAACATGCTAGTACCATTCCATGATCATTTCTGGAGGTGGCTGTCAGCAGCCAGCAATCACACATGCATGACACATCTTGCAAGCTACTTTGCTGTCCTGAGTATTGATATGAATGGAACTTACAATGCAGCCCAAGTTACCAAGGTCACCTTCTCTTCAGCCATATATCTAGACACCCAGTTACATGGGAGATGACAGAACAAGGAGCAATGGTCTCAAGTTGCAGTGGGAGAGGTCCAGGTTGGATATCAGGAAAAACTATTTCACTAGGAGGGTGGTGAAACACTGGAATGCGTTACCTAGGGAGGTGGTGGAGTCTCCTTCCTTGGAGGTTTTTAAGGCCCGGCTTGACAAAGCTCTGGCTGGGATGATTTAGCTGGGAATTGGTCCTGCTTTGAGCAGGGGGTTGGACTAGATGACCTCTTGAGGTCCCTTCCAACTCTGATATTCTATGATTCTATGACACAAGAGTATAAGGATCCTCACAGACGATGCAAGCCATGTAAGTAAACATTTAATGCAAGAAACCTGTTGGGATCATTCTTTCCTAAGGGCACTGTGATGGGGTATACAAATCCTATACTGGGATGGAAGGGGTTAAAAGACTATACTGGACCCCGTTAGTCCCGCCCCTCCAACCCTGCAGAGCATGCTCCAACTGGAGACAGAATTGAAAAGGGAGCAACCCAGCTCCTAAGAGGGAGGCTGGGAAGGAGTGCAAACTGACTCTGCAGGCTCCTGCAAAAGGAGTTAGAAATGCCAACCTGATGAACCCAGCTGGGGCTGATGATTTGGTTTCCCTTTTATATTTTCTTTCTCCTTATCTGGAACTGGAAGTGGAGAGAGCAGTGGTAGGAGGTGACCCAGGGAGGGTAACACAGAAGGTTCCCACCCTCCCCAGGGGTCAACGCTGCTGACCCTCCTAGGGCCCTGGGTCAGAGCCTGATGGAGTGGGTGGGCCCAGGCTCCCCTACCACGACTCCCACTGAGTGGATGCTAACCACTAGGCCACCGAGCTAACCGGTGGCTACTACAGGCAATTCTTGTATATTGCATGTGTTGTCCTTGTGCTTTTGCTGATCTGAGAATCAATCAGTTCTGAGTATTCCCCATCCCCCTAGTAGCTGATATTCCCCACTGCCCCCTTTGCAGCACTTTAACAAACAGCAGCATGCCCTTATATAGTCAGGCTAGGCATCAGTTAGCCACTCCTAACACTGACTGTGCATAGTACAATTTGCAAACCTTCAGGAAGAGACAAATGAGTTCCCAGTGCACACCAATGCCCTGATGATAATCCCATCAAGCTGAATGCACAGCCTGTGCCATCCGATAAACCGTAGTTCACACTCTAGGTCTCAACCAACTCACATCTGCTGTGAGCTACAGCAGAATCTCTCATTGGGTATGTCTACACTGCAGTCAGAGGTGTGACTACAGCACATGTAGACATACCCAAATTACCTTTCATCTAGCTAGCTCCTCAGATACCAATAGCAGGGAAGCTGCAGCAGCACAGGCTTCAGCGTGAGCTATGCAAGTGTGCTGGGACTCCGGTTACTTTCTTGGGTGGCTAACCTGTACTACAGCTCATGCTGCAGGGGGTTCACTAATATCCATATTCATACTAACTTGAGTGAAGCTAGCTTGGGTACCCAATACTAGCTTGGGTACTGCAATAACACCTCCAACTGCAGTGCAGACATACCCGTAGTGACACTTGAATCCCAGAAACACAAGGTTATTAACCAAACAAAATACTTACAATGTAAAAAATGAGGTCACTATGGCGTGGCAGCTACCAGTAGATGATGTACTTTTCATTATCGAAATTACAGACCTCACAGCTATGCTACCCATCCACGGACTCTTAGGCTAATTATGAGACATCTTTAATGGTTAGTATCAAAACCCACACAAGTTAGGTAAATATCTAAATCTGCTCCATTATATAGTTATCAGAGAAGGAAATTAAGCAATATTGGGTTCAGTGACTATTTAAAATGAGCACAAGACAATTTAAAACAGCAAAAACTTCTTTGATGAAATCTCATTTGCATCACTGATAGGGAGGAGAAAGGCTTATTTCAAGTACAAAATTAGGGGGAGACAAAGAGAGGATGTTAAAAGTTAATCACAACAACTCCTGAATCCCCAGCATGAGTTCTACACCAGCTGAGGACACACACTGAAATGTATGTATTGATCTGCTCAGTTCTTCTTATTTGTTCAAGAGACAAAGTGATAGAAGGCAAAGGAGACTTATTTAAGATGCAGACAATAGCTGCAAGAAATAATAAATGTAAAAGACACATGAAGGCATCTCTCCGCTTGCCAACTCAAGATCTTTCCCTACAACATATTTTCTTTTCTTGGCCTATTTTTAAATGTCTTAAGTGGCTTCTACTGTTTCCCTTGAAAAACTACAGATGTCTCACAGCCAAAATTGTTTTCCCCTGATATTCAGCCATTTTCTTCTGTTTTAGTTTCATTCAACTACTCTTAGTTGCTCCTCCTGGTACAGTTACAACCCTAAACAATTCTTCTGTCTCCTGGTTAATTACAGCCTCCAAACAGACAGAGGGGTTGCACTGCAACAGGGCATCCAAGAAAGAATCACTGTCTTCTGGGAAGAAGGAATCACTGTCTTCTTGGAACACATGTCAGAGCAATCTTTTTCTTTCCCTTGAAATGGGAATAGTCTGTGAACAAGCAAAAGACTGGAGAGGCTCCTGATGCCCTGTCTCCTTCTCCCCCTTGCACACCCATGTAGGTCCAGGCACAATCTGGCCCTCAACTTAAGTCTCCACAGGCCTGATTCTGCACCCCTTACTCGCATAAGGTAGCACCTTACTCTATGAATCAACCTATTGAAATAATGGGACCACTTGCATAGTAAGGGAAAGAATCAGGTCCCCCATGGGTAAAAATAATACCAGTTGAAGTTATGTTACTAGAAAGATCCAAGTCATTTATTGTTATCAAAGATGGATCAAATAGTTCTTTGTAATATACCATGTAGTATTCATGAACTGGAAATAAAACAAATTCAAAATCAGCTTGAAGAATTGGGACACTTCCAAGTCTTACAACATGACTGGTTTCACTTGGGAATGAAAGTTTTAATGGTTCAGGTGGCCCGATGTGCAACATACAAGATACCATCTCACGTTTCCCAATCCTTTTGGGAAACTATGTGTACAGGCGGAGAATGCTCTCTGCACTACGATCTTGCAGGTGAAAAGAATACTCCTGAAGGGTATTCTGACATATGGTGTTGTCTGTGTAGGCTGGTCAATAGGAGACATCTAGGGGATGCAGCAGTCTGTCGCATACATGACTGCCTAGATTAAGCAATGCCTCAAAAACATTCAGTGTCACTGAACAAGACAGAAATCACTGAAATACAAGCAAAAGAGGAGATAAAATAGAAGAAACGAGAAAAAAATATTTACAATGATACTTGTAGACTCTTTTTCTAAACCTGCCACTTAATTGTACCAGAAACACTGGATTAAGTTGATACTTGCCCCTGTCACATAAGACCTATAACGATGCTGCCTTTGGTGGGACACTTTTGAGAGCATCAATTCAGGGCAAATTGCTTTGAGCAGGGCAGTTACAGCCCAAGGCTGGGGTTTCTCCACCTCTAAGGCACACCAAACTAGCCAGACATAGAGGACTTTGATTTTACCCCACTGGCTAACCATAAGTCACACAAGCAATTCCCTTAGACAGTCCAGTTTCCCAGTATCGCCACCAGTGCTATTCGTTATGGGGACGAATGGTTATGAAAACCAATGCCCCAGAGTAAAAGAAAAAAGGTTCTCTTGATCCCAAAGGACCAAGCCACAGACCCAGGTCAATATACAAGTTAGATCTTACCCACAAATCATGCTGTTGCCAATCCTTTAGAATCTAAAATCTAAAGGTTTATTAATAAAAAGAAAGAAATATAAATGAGAGTTAAAATTGGTTAAATGGAATCAATTACATACAGTACTGGCAAAGTTCTTGGTTCAGGCTTGTAGCAGTGATGGAATACAGATGCTCCCCGACTTACGCAAGCGTTCCGTTCTGGAACGCTTTGCATAGCTCAAATTTTGCTTAAGTCGGAAACATATACCTGACAATTACGCACAAAAAAAACAAAAAAAACCCTCCTATTTTTAGTTTACGGAACTTCTTCCATAAGTGTGGATTTGCGTAAATTGGGTTTGCGTAACCCGGGGGGCGTTTGTAAACTGCAGGTTCAAATCAAGTCTCTGAAGTACATCCACAGCTGGGATGGGTCATTCAGTCCTTTGTTCAGAGCTTCAGTTTGTAGCAAAGCTCCTCCAGAGGCAAGAAGCAGGATTGAAGACAAAATGGAGGGGGTTTTATAGTCTCTGCTTTTATATTTAAAAGGGCCTTTTATATTCTCTGCCCTGTGGAAGAGCACAGCAGCAAGATAGAGTTTGGAGTCACATGGGCAAGTCATATGTTCATGCATGACTCAGTTCTTTACAGGCCGACGCCATTGTTTACATGTTAGTTTGAATGTTCCCAGGAAAGCTCAGATGTGGATTGGCATCTCCCAAGTTCATTGTCAGTTAAGTGTTTCTTGATTGAGCACTTACTGAGAATAGTCCTTTCTCAAGAAGCTGACCAAATGCTTCACTGAGACTATTTAGAATCAAAACACATTGAGATACAATTACATAGCCAATATTCATAACCTCAACTACAAAAATGATACACACATACAGACAGCAAAATAATAACCAGCAAATCATAACCTTTTTATAGATACCTCACACAACAATCTTTGTAAAATATTTGCTGCAAATATATAACAGTGGTTGCAACAATGATCTATACAGTTACAGTTTATGTCAATAACATCACAACATGTCACAACCATCCCTATAGTCAGTCAGTCCCCCAAGAAGAATAGAAGACATCATTTAAAAAAAAAGGGGGGGGGAGAGAGATGCTGGTTCCTTGTTTCTTTAAGCCAACCAGAATGCCTTTGACCTATGTTGATAGAAGTAATGCACCCATACAGTCAGTGACAAAGGAAAACTTAAGGAACAGCAAATACAGACTATGGCAGAAGGAACTGTTTGGAGCAGTGGTTCTCAATCAGTGGTACCCCCTGGAAGTACACTGAGGTTTTCCAGGGGGTACATAAACTCATCTAGATATTTGCCTAGTTTTACAACCAGGTACATAAAAAGCACTAGTGAAGTCAGTACAAACTAAAATTTCATACAATGACTTGTTTATACTGCTCTATATACTATACACTAAAATGTAAGTATAATATTTATATTCTAACTGATTTATTTTATTATTACATGGTAAAAATGAGAAAGTCAGCAATTTTTCAGTAATAGTGTGCTGTGACACTGTTGTATTTCTATGTCTCATTTTGTAAGCAAGTAATTTTAAAATAAGGTGAAACTTTTCAGCTGGAGCACTGGGACTGTCTTTTGCTTCCTCCTGTCAGTTTTCTTGCATCAGGCTCAATATGGGCTCATCCCTGTGAGGACCTTATGGGCCACACACAGCTCTCTGGACATTTGTAACCATAGAGACCCCAACAGGATCATCCTTCAAGTCCAGAAGAGTGAATTTGAGAAAGACAGGACAGAGGACATTAAAAAAAAAAAAGATGAAAAACAGATTGATACACACACACACACACACACACACACACACACAGGGTAAAGATGAATACTTTTCAGGGGTCAAGGATACATTGTCATGAGCAAAGAGCCAAGGAATGAATTTGGCTTGCTTGGCCTGGTCCTTTTTCCCCTGAGCTGGTTTAGCTAGGGTGTTGTCAAGAGCTCAGAAGCAGGAAGGCAATGCCCTCTTCTCCAAAGGACCATGGGCCTTGGATATACGTTGGCCTGGAGCAGCAAGCCGTGGCCAGTGGGAGCCGCGATCAGCCGAACCTGCGGACACGGCAGGTAAACAAACAGGCCCGGCCCACCGGGGCTTTCCCCGAACAAGCAGTGGACTGGCTTTGAGAACCACTGCACTAACAGACCTTCTTCAGCCAACCTCCCTCCCAATTTTTTGGCCCTCAAGCCAAAAACATTAATGACCAAAAACCATTACAACAGCCATACTCCAAAACCTGGAGGAAAAAACCCTCAATTTTTAAAATGACTAATCAAAAATGTCATGGGAAAATAAAAAAAAAAACAAACTACTTTCCAACCAGCTGTAGTGTATGCCCTGCTCTCAGAATCTTGGGTGCATTCTCAGAAATCATTCAGGCTAGTACAAAAAATATAACTCAACCTAAAGGGATGAAACTGAGAAAAGGAATCACTTGCTGCAAACTCTTTGGCTCTACAGCATCTTCCCTTGACTCTTAAACAGAGCATTAAAAGAAAGGAAGAGGCAGGGACAGATTGCCATTGGTGGCGGTTAATAGTACAACTGATATTTCTCAAGTTCATGACCAGCACTGACACTGAGCTGTTCTATGAGAGGCGTTCCTTTGCTGGGGAGTATCCACTAACAACAATGCATCCAGAGCAGCAAAAAAACCAATAGCTTGCTCCTCACACTAGGTTGGGTTACTAAACTGGAAGAACCTGCAAAGTCTGTGGGAATCCAGCAGGGACCACACTAGTTTGCATCTTTTTTTGGAATTTCCCTATTTCCAGCATCAGTGTCAGAACTACTCAAGCGATAGCACTCAGACATCTAAGGCCGAATATTATAGGTTCAAGCCACATATCAAGAGCCAGTCTCATAACCAGAACTCATACTGCAGGGTAAGTTTAATAACAATTACACACCCAAAAAATCACGTTAAAAGAATATCACTTAGGTTGCAATGTAAAGCACTTGAAAGTTAGGAAATGCCCCATTTACGGTTGCCTGCCCTGTGCAACTGTAATTCTGCTCCCTTGTGCATCCAGCTCTGTGCACAGAGCCAGGCAATTGATGAAACATAACTGCACACCTCAGATGAATGGTGATGCTCTGGCAAGCTCCATAGCCAAGAGCCTCCAGTGCCAAAGAAATGAGATTATCTCAAACAATTACACTCTACCGAGGACATTTTTCCATGTGGAAAATGGAATACTAACTGGCTTAATTTAAAAGCACTGATAAAAGCTAAATAGTTCCAGTTCTCAATTATTGTTCCATAATCCTAGGGGCTGGGACCTCCATCAATCAATCCTGTCCAGTTTGAAGTGTCGATAGATGTCATTTTCCTGTAATTCTCCCATACCTGCTTCCCTCCCAGCAGGTGAAACAAAGGCTCAGGCCTAGTCTACATGCAAAGGTTGCACTGGTATAGTTTAAACAAAGAGTCTTTCTCCATGTACAATACATGTAATGTCACTTTGTTGTAGCTGAAAACAGACTGTAGCATAGGTGTTAAACCATTTAACATTCATTAACAGCTCCCAGAAGAAGCTGCTTTCCTGTTTACATACAATGTGTATCGTGCCCTCTGCACTCTCCCAGCGCATCACAGCTGCAATTACGTGGTTCACATTACAGCTACATCACAATACAAGATACCCTCCCACATGCATATTCGGAAACAAAGTCCCTTCACCCCTTTTAAAGCATAATTTAAAAATAATAAGCTGTTTAAAGTCCAAGTTATAGGGGTAAAGGTGTTAAAGATCTTGCAAGATGTTTAAAAAATTAACTCAGGACTGCAAACAGTTTCCTATCTCACTTCCAAAGCCATCCAAATAGAGCAGGAAGTTACTTAACCTAGGCTATGTGTACACTGTAGTGCTTCAGTTTAAATTCTTACTACAGCCACAGGAAGGGGTCTCCTGGCACTGTCGTAAGTCCACGTCCCTACGAGGCAGTAGTTAGGTCAGATCAATGGAACAATTCTTCCATCGCGCTAGCGCTGGCTACACGGGGACGTAGGTTGGCTTAACTACGTCACTCAGGCTGTGGATTTTTCACATTTCTGAGCGATGTATCTGGGTCAATCTAATTTTTTAACATAGACCAGAGCCTGAACGCCTAGGAGCCCCTTCAGATAAGTAGCACAACCGCATCTGTCAGGAGGAAGTTGGCTGTGCTCATGTAGAAATCCACCCTCTCTGCATGCATTTCAAATCCTCTGTGTTCAGAATAGGGAGGGGCCAGCTGATTCAGCTCAAAGACCAATCCAAAGCTTGTCCAGTACTCACCCCAAACCCCAAATTGTTTGTTCCAGTTCAAAGATGTTCAACTGACATTTTGTTTAATCATTACATCCCACCTTTGGGGGAGTCTACATCCTGGTTCTGTCTGGAACCCCATCACCTGGATCGATCGGTCTTCAACTGTCGTTAAGACTGGGCCGATCACAACACGACCGCCATTCTTCTCGCATTCTTGCCTTTCTTCTCCAAGTTCGTCCGAAACGTTTAACAATGTCATCTTCCCATCTTCTTGGAGGCCAACCAGGTGGTCTTTTCTGTTCTCGCGGGTACCACTCAGTAATGATTGCGGTCCACCTATTGTCCGTGAACCGTGCTATGTGGCCCGCCCATTGTATCTTTTTAGATCTGCTTTCCACGACAATATCTTTCACACTGCTGCATGCTCTAATCTTTTCATTTGGGATACGATCCAGAAGGGAAATTCCCAACATAGTTCGTTCCATTGCCCTTTCAGCCATCAACAGCCGCTGTTCTTCTCTCTTCGTCAGTGCCCACGTTTCACTGCCATGCAGCATGGCTGGCAGCACTGTTGAATTGAAGATATTTGTACGTGTGGTCTTGTCGATTTTTCCTTTGAGGATGTCCTTGATGGAATTAAATGCACACCATCCTGCTCGAATCCTTCATGAGAGTTCTCCGTTCATGTGTTGGTGCATATTAACTTCTTGGCCCAAATATATGTACTGTTCCACTTCTTCAATTTCTTCTCCTGTTGCCGTTATTCAGACTTTTCCTAAGACATCTGATCGCATGTATTTCGTTTTGCAACGGTTCATTTTCAGACCGATCTGACTGCTTTTCTTGTCGAGTCTTTGTAACATGCTCTGTAGTTGGTTGATGCTTTCAGCAATTAGTACGATGTCGTCCGCAAATCTGAGATGAGATAATCGTTCTCCATTTATATTAACACCACTTCTCCAATTGATCTTGTTCATAACCATTTCAAAGCAGGCGGTAAATAGTTTTGGTGAAATCATATCTCCTTGCTTTACACCTTTCTCGATTGGGATGTGGAGGGGAGTTTCGAGGAGAGTAATGTCTGTTGAACATCCAGTATTCGCTTCCTTCAACAAACTGATGTACTGCGTGTTAATGCCCTGCTCTGCAAGCGCCTTTAATATTGTGTTGAACTCGACGCTATCGAAGGCCTTTTCATAGTCAACGAAAGCAATGCACAATGGGAGTTTGTATTCCCTCACTCTTTCTAGGAGCTGGCTAAGGGTAAATATATGATTGATCATGATGAAATTTCTTCAAAATTCTGCCTGCTCTCTTGGCTGTTGTTCATCCAGACTCTGCGAGAGTTGTTTGTTATCACCTTTGTAAGGAGTTTATAGGTATGAGAGAGCAGGCATATAGGACGATAGTTCTTAAGATTTTCTCAATCCCCCTTCTTGTACAGCAAGATGATATTTGACTCTTTCCAGCTTGATGGTATTTTTCCTTCTTCGAGATATCGACTGAATCTTAAAGCGAGGGCCTTCCAAAGTTTTTCGCCTCTGGCAGAAATCATTTCAGATATTATTCCATCTTCGCCTGGAGCTTTTCCCTTCTTCATCTGGTGTAGTGCGCTTTGGACTTCACTGACGATTATTGGGAGGACGCGTTCTTCTGACTCTTGGAGTGTTGGGAGAGGGATGTTGATTATTGATTTGAACAGTTCTGTATAGAAATCCTTGCAAACCACCTCCATCCCTGCTCTTTCAATTACTGTCTCTCCGTCCTTGTTCTTCAATGCTGTTACGCTCAATCTATACTGAGCCAATTCCCGCTTGCATGTCCTGAGGTTCTTGCGTGATTCAGCTGTTTTAAGGAGCTTTTCTTTCTGGAAGTTCTCAAAGTCGTCCTTCAGTTTTCGCCGTACAAGCTTGCACAGAATGGAGTACTCGAGATTGTTATCTGAGCTCTTTTCATATTTCTCCGCTTCTCTAACAAGCTTTTTGTTTCATTCGAGATTCTTCCCTTTGCCTTTTTCATCTTTTCAATTTCAGCTGCTTTTATGCAACGTCTCAGCTTGTCAGCAAAGATACTATAGTCCTCATCTTTTCCATCTGGCTCCAGTCAAACCCAGAAATCGCTTTCTTCAGCTTTGCTTCATCAGATGTCTTCGGGCGCTGTTTCCTGTTTGCCATCTGTAAAGCTTTCTTTTCCACTACTTCATCGAAAATCAACTTCGCTCTAAGCAGGCGATGGTCACTGCCAGTGTTGAAGGGCTGCACCATAGAGACATCTTGAACGATGCGCCTTTTATTGATTAAAATATAGTCGATTTCATTCTTACTCTTCACATTTGGTGCGATCCCCGTCCACCTTTTTGTAATAGTCTTTTTGTACCAGGTGTTTGTCACGTATAGTTCTTTCGTTTCTGCCATCGTTACCAGCCTTTCTCCTCTTTCATTTCTTTCACCGCTGCCGTATCTTGGGCCTGGTCTACACTGGTGGGGATCGATCTAAGATCTCATAGCTGAAGTCGACATATATTAGATCAACTTAGAATCACTTACTTCGCGTTCTCGCGGCATGGGATCGACGGCCACCACTCCCCCATCGACTCTGCTTCTGCCTCTCACCCGTGGTGGAGTTCCGGAGTTGACAGCAGAGCTATTGGGGATTGATTTATCCCTATGAACTTTTCAACAGCTTTCCCTCACCCGACCTTAGCGTTGAAATCTCCCATCATGACAGTGTAAGTGGACTTTTGCATGAAGGCTCTTTCGAGCTCTTGGTAGAATTCTTCCACTTCTTTGTCCTCACTTGCACTTGTGGGAGCGTAGGCCTGGATGACCTTGAGGATAGCTGCAAAATCCTACTTCAGCGCCTCAACATAGTGCAGCAGTGACCCTGGCTGTCTGACAACTATGGTAGCAGGGCATATGCTACAAAGGTGTCAGACTATCCAATCCAAGGAGGGGGATTGCTCTATCAGATGAAAAAGCATTTTCCTTCTCCTTAGAGGCTGAAGGCTACCTAAGCTTGAGGAGGTATGTATGCCTGCCCGCCTAGCCAGTGGGATGGCTTAAAGTTAATGGCTAAAACACCACGACTAAATGGGTCTTAGTTCCCTGCGTGTCATCAAACCGTTCTTCGGTGGTGGAGTGGAAATTGAGCAACGAGAGGTTGCTAAAAATGTCAGGTGCTAAGCCAACATGGAAAAGGACAACCCTCACTGTGTGTACTTACAATTGTAGGTCACTGGCAAGGGAGGAAACATTAAACCATCTGATGGAGGAGAAGAAAAGGATAAGAGGCGATATCCTCAGTATCTGCGAAATCCGACGAAAGAAGGAGTTGGAAGTCAACTGGAAGGATGGAAGCTCTGTGAGGCTCGAAAAGGGAGATGGTGCTAGAAATGTTGGAGGAGTCGGATTTATTGTCAGTAAGGATTGGGTTTCGAATGTCATATCATGCCAGCTAATATCATCGCGTATTGGTGTGCTGCATCTTCAGATGGAGTCAAAAGCTATCCTGGAACCCCATACTGGGGCCAAACCCACCTTCAGAAGCAGGAGCCTTCCTTGGCTTTCCCTCAGTCCCTGTACTGGTATTGGGCCCACTGCCCCTGGTTTTCACACTAGTCCAGCTCCTTTCATTTCAGTGATATTACTCCTGGCTTATGCCCGTGGAAGTGAGAGGAGAATCAGATCTGTCATGTATGCCTAGCAAAACTAGATTGCCTTAGTTCTGAGCCTCTCTGGCAGCTTACGGGGTGTGGTGAATGTCAAAAGCAGACTAGGCCTGCCGGAAGTTTCACTGCTGACTTCAATGGGAGCAAGACAGAGCCCCTAGGTCAGTGCCCTGCAGCTGAGGCAGAGAGCGTGCATGAGACACACTTCAAAGTTGCATCTCAACTGGACCAGAAAGTCCTTTCCCAACCACAATATAACTATTTTCAGCCATGATAAAAACAGATTTCAATGCATGTCATTGAAAACAGATTGAGTTTCACATCCCTTGTTTGATATTTAACTGGGTTAAAAAGCACCATCCTTAAGTTCTACTTATTATGGGGGCCCTGGGAACTCTGGGGACAGCTGTCAACGGCATGTTGCATAAAAAGATACTAACCTTAAATAAACCTGATGCAGAAACCATAGTATTAACCATGGGGCCTTTTTTGGCACAGCAAGGCACCCAGCACTATAATATCCCTGCAGCCTAGGGTTGCCAGGTGGCTGGTTTTCGACCGGAACATCCGGTTGAAAAGGGACCTTGGCGGCTCCAGTCAGCATTGCTGACCAGGCTGTTAAAAGTCCGGTTGGCAGTGCTGCAGAGAGAAGGCAGGCTAGTCCCTACCTGTCCTGCGCCCCGGAAGCATCCAGCAGGTCTGGCTCCTAGGCGGGGGGGCCACGGGGTTCTGTGCATTGCCCCTGCCACGAGCACCAGCTCCGCACTCCCATTGGCTAGGAACCGCAGCCAATGGGAGCTTACGGGGTGGTGCCTGTGAGCAAGAGCAGCTCGTGGAGCCTCCCGACCCCCTGCCTAGGAGCCGGACCTGGTGCTGGACGCTTCTGGGGCGCAGCCCGGTGCCAGAACAGGCAGGGAGCCTGCCTTTGCCCCGCTGATTGGGAGCCGCCCGAGGTAAGCCCATGCCCCAGCCCTGAGCTCCAACCCCCTGCTCTAGCTAGGGTGACCAGGTGTCCCGGTTTTATAGGGACAGTCCCGATATTTGGGGCTTTGTCTTATATAGGCACCAATTACCCCCGACTCCCTGTCTAGATTTTTCACACTTACTGTCTGGTCATCCTAGCCCCAGCCCTGAGTGCCCCCCCCCAACCTGGAGCCCTCTCCTGCACCCCAAACCCCTCATCCCTGGCCCCACCCCAGAGCCCGCACCCTACCCTGCACCCCAACTCCTTGCCCCAGCCCAGAGCCCCTGCCCACACCTGCAGCCCAAAGCCCATACCCCCTCTTGCACCACAACCCGCTGCCTCAACCCACAGTCTCCTCCCACATTCCGAATCCCTCAGCCCCACCCCACAGCCTGGAGTCTCCTCCTGCACCCCAAGCTCCTCATCCCCAGCTCAACTCCAGAGCCCGCACCTCACAGCCGGAGCCCTCACCCCTTCCCACACCCCAACTCCCTGTCTAAGCCTGGAGCCCCCTTGCACACCCTGAACCCTCATTTCTGGCCCCACTCCAGAACCTGTACTCCCTCCCGCACCCTAACCCCCTGCCCCAGCCCAGTGAAAGTGAGTGAGGGTGAGGGAGAGCGAGCCACCAAGGGAGGGGGAATGTAGTGAGCGGGGATGGGGATGAAGGGAAGGGGCAGGGCTGGGGTGTTCAGTTTTGTGCAATTAGAAAGTTGGCAACTCTATTGTAGTCAGGTTGGCAACCCTACTGCAGAGGGCTCTCAACTTTGTATCTTATTCCTTCTCTTTCCCTTAGCCCTCTAGAGCCCAGCTTGATTAACTTTCTGGGCAGACTGAAAAACTTCCTCTTTTGATGGGCATTGAGGGAGGAGAAGGGTTGACAGGATGATGGGTGGGATGTAGGTGGTCTGGTCTGGGGATCAATGCTTAAAGTGATCTGAAAAAAGTGGGGGGGGGCAGCTACCATTTTCTACAGAAACTGAAGCAGTATCTCATCTGCCTGTCCTGCTTCCCCTCATCAGTTCTGACCCCACATCTGCCCAACCTCTCCAACCACCTATCAGTTCTGCCCAGCCTCCCCTGCCCCACCATCAGTTCTACCCATCCTCCCTAGCTACTCATCAATTCTCCCCCAAACCCCTCCATCTGCCTAGCCTCTCCATCCACCGATCAGTTCTGCCCCCCATCTGCTCAGCCTCCACAGACATCCATCAGTTCTGCCTCCCCAGACCTTCCTCAGTTCTGCAATATGTGCTCCTCAATGACCCAGTCCAAGTTGTAGAAATTTTACTTGCCAAGTCTGCAATTCCTTGTGACCAAACGGGCTTTCAGCTCTGCTGGGGTCAGTGTCATTATCTGGAGAGTTTGAGTGTGCTTCTCAGGGCTACCCCCCTGGGGTAGTGCAGCTGATCCACTATCTCTTGCTTAGGGCAATTCCACTTAAATACAAGCCTTTATAATGTCTTAGCACCTCTGCCAGCCAGCTACAAATAATTGCTGCTGGGACAAATGCTAAGTGGAGATGTGTACATTGGATAGCATGTACATTTCTAGTAGATAGTAGAATACATTGGGTAATAAACAGACTTTTTATAAACTAAGAACTGTCGTTAAAATGCGATTCCATATCTGAAAAAAAACATAGCAAGGATATGTCACAATTTTAATATCATTTGGCAGGTGCTGCAGAGAGAGGTGCTAGCAAGTCAGGAGGAAGCATTCTTCCTTCTGAATTAGTACTGAACCAGTGATGCACTAAAGTACCCTGTGAAATTGAAGGAGCCATCTTTTGAGTGAAACTTAAAAATGCAGGTCACTTTTGATGAGATACTGTAAAGATGCTGACTAACCCGGTTATCCAAGCCAAAATCCAGTTCTGGTAATTACAATCTGTCTCCTTAAACTCCTTGTTCAACTGGAGACAGAACTCATCTTAATTTCCCGTGCTAGACTGATGTGTATCCTTGCAGTACAGTGTTCAAACAGTGACTATGTTCCATCCTAGAGACTATTCCATTTGAGAGGTGGATGAATTGTTTCTTATATATCCCTTATCTACTTCACATAGTTGTTTTGTAGTACAATTTATTAATTTGTGTATGTAAAGTGCTCACATTCTTAGATGACTGGTACTATTGTAAGGGCTAAGTATTACTGTTGTTATAACATACACCCAAAGTGTAATTTTCAGGCTGAATTTTTACCTTGCAGTTCTCCTGTGACATAGATAACCCATTTACGCTTTACTCCCCTAGTTTATAAATTTGCCAAACAGCTGGCTGAAAATAGAGCCTTATACCGTACAACTGGATATATTTTATTCTGGTAAGAAAAGAATATTTGATAGGGCCAATAAAAACATAGGGGAACATAAATAAACCTTACAGGAAGTAGGGATATTTTCAATGGGCAAGGGAAAACCCAGTGTAGGCAGAATATTCAAGGACTGTCACATTTGAGAGCAAGTTTTACTCCTGCCTACCATATTTATTATTATGATGACTTCTATAAACTGTGGTCTCAAAGGAAAGGGCTATGAAATATAGGGAGTAGAGCTGGTCAACATTTTGTGATTGAAAAGTGGAATTTTGACACACATGATTTTTTTCCCCACAGAAACATTCCAGTCTCAACAACTTTATTTTGTTTTTCAACAGAAACATTTTGACCAAAAGAAAAATCAAAAATTTTCAACTATTTTTGTTTTTAAATTGTGAAGAAAAACCCATTCTCTCACACTCTCCCTACCCACTGGAAAAAGATGGGGGGGAAGCCAAAGTGGGTTTTTTTCTCCCACTTTCCCTCTCACATACTTTTTATTTTCCTTTTCTCCCTAAACAAAAATGTTAATGAAAAATTCCCAACAAAATTTAAAAAAAAATTCCAAATTTTTTTCATGAAACATGCCATTTTTATTGACCAGCTGTAATAAATAAATACTAAATAATATTAATAATAATGATAATACCTAGTAGTGAGCACTCATTGGTCAGGGCACTTAGAAAGACGACACATGCTGCACTTGTATTAGATGAACGAGTGCTGGCTCAGTCCAATTTAGCATAGCCTTCTAGAATATCTAGTTCACACTAGGTAACTTCAGAGACTTTAAGGCCTACAAAGGGAAAAAAAATTGTGTTTGTACCTTATCCTTCACCCCCACCCCCATCTATTTAGGTTCCTCTGCCAAATCACAATAACTGAGTACTTTCCTGGAATTAAAAACATGACGACTTATATCAAGATTAACATCTATCCATTCCTGCCCTTGAAAAGAAAGAGAGTATGTGTGTGGTGGTGGTGTTTTTTTCCTGAAATGCTATGTGTTGTTCCTTGGGAATGCAAGGGAAAAGACATGTTCTTTGCATATCTACTGGAAAGTGGAGAGATTGGTGGTAGTTCTTAGATCCTGCTGGACTGAGTTCCACACTCTCAAGATCACCCCATAGAAAACCCAGTCTCCTGTGGAAGAGTTTCAGCATTGCACTAGGCAATATTATTGCCCCTGCAAAGTAAAGTCACTGAGGTCTTGGATAGCAAGGTGATTCTCTAAGGATTCCAGGCCCAAACCTTTTACGAATTTGCAAGGGAGGATGAAGACCTTAGATTTCACATAGTATTCTATGGGAAGTCAGTGGAATGAGCAGAGTATAGGACTGATGTGCTCAGGGTAACCCGTGTTAGTGAGGAGATATGTCATTATGTCCTGTACCAATTGCAGTTTCTTTGCACTGATGCTTTTAAACTCAGATGAACTGCTTTGCTGTAAACCACACAGGAGATAACAAAGGCATGTATTAGTTGAGTCTAGATCATCGTCAGCTAGGCGGGGACATAGCCACCTATACAGGCAGAGAAAGCAGAATACATTACCATGTGCAAGAATGCCACATCAGCATTTATGGGTATACCTCCTCACCCAGGAGTCTGGTGGCACCTTAAAGATTAACAGATTTATTTGGGCATAAGCTTTTGTGGGTAAAAACCTCGCTACCCACGAAAGCTTATGCCCAAATAAATCTGTTAGTCTTTAAGGTGCCACCAGACTCCTTGTTGTTTTTGTAGATACAGACTTTGGGTACGTCTATACTTACCTCCGGATCCGGCGGTAAGCAATCGATCTTCTGGGATCGATCCTGGAAGTGCTTGCCGTCGACGCCGGTACTCCTGCTCGGCAAGAGGAGTACGCGGAGTCGACGGGGGAGCCTGCCTGCCGCGTGTGGACCCGCGGTAAGTTCGAACTAAGATAGTTCAACTTCAGCTACGTGAATAACGTAGCTGGAGTTGCGTATCTTAGTTCGAAGTGGGAGGTTAGTATGGACCAGCCCTAACACGGCTACCCCGTTACTCCTCACGCAGTGGACACCTCTCCATTTCTGCAAGCTCTTCTAAATGTTGCCTTGCTGCCTTCAACTACAATCTCCATTTTGCTAGGGTGGAACTCTTGATTATCCGTGTTCCTCCTCATCCACATGAAGCACTCCGCTTCTTTGCCCCTACTACTTATATCTCGGTAGCATCTAAGGAAATCAAAGATCAGGGCACCTTTCTGCTAGGCAGAGTAAAGACACAGTAAAAGACAGTCATTTTTCCAAAAAACCTCACAACGTAGGTTAATACGAGGAGAGACTAGTAAATGGGGGGAAAGGAGGGCAAGAGAGAGAGGGAGCAAACAAAGCAACAGTAACATGTTATGATGTTTAAAGGAGGCCTTTTTTTTTAATTAAGTTCTTTTCCTACCCTGGGGACTCCTGGAATAAAGTTATAGAAACATAAAAGCATTTAGTGTTATTATAATTCATTTATAAAGGCTTTGCCCTGTTTTACTTTTTTATTGCTTCCTTATAAAATTCTGTGGGATTTTTCTTTAAGAGAAAACAGACCGTTCATTTCATCCTCTGTCTCGGCTTTAAGAATCAAGGAAATTAAAGTACAGGAGCCCAGAGACAAAATGACATTCATAGAAAAGGACACCCTTGCATTTTTGGTCAGGGAAAAAAGGAGACACACTAATTATGGAATTACAATGAGACTTTTTACTGCCGCCTGAATCTCTTAGAGGAATAAAAATACCCAGCCACCACAAAATCAGAGCAGACATATCTAGTAATCGGCTAGCTTTGTTCAGAGACTACAGGTGCAGATGAAAACACATATCCTGAATTCTTGCAAGTAAAGGAAAATGTAACTCTTTTTCCTAAAGGAAGAAATACAATGGCTATAATTTTTATCTAGCTCCCTCGATGTGCTTATTTACCATTAGTCCTATACACACTGCTGTACCTGTGGTGTGACACCCACAAAACGTTATTCAGAGTTCAAGGATCAGTGTTTCCTAGACTGTATAGAGTTTAAGGCCAGAAGGAACCAATAGGTCATCTGGAGTGACCTCCTGTATATCACAGCCATTACATTTCACCCAGATATCCCTATATTGAGCCCAGTGATTTTAGTTAGACTAAAGTATTTCAGTCCTCAGGAGACTAAACTGTTGTTTGCACAGGAGAGACCAACATGCCACCAATGCCTCAGGCCTCTGCAATGGTAGGGAACTAATTAGGTGGGACATGCCCAAATTATCCCAGCAGGCAGTCCATATCCCATGCAGCAAAGGAGGCAGGGGGAACCCTAAAATCCCTGCCGATCTGACATGGGGGGAAAGTCCTTCCCAGATCCACATCTGGGGATCAGTTTGACCCTGAGCATATGAGCAAGACACTAGTAGAGTTGCCAACTTTCTACTCACACAAAACCGAACACCCTCGCCCTGCCCCCACTCACTCCATCTCCCCTTGCTCTCCCCACCCGCGCTCGCTGGCTCAGGGGGCTGGGGTGCATGAGGGGGTAAGGGTTCCGGCTGGGGGTGTGGGCTCTGGGGTGGGGCCAGGGATGAGGGGTTTGGGGCGCAGGAGGGTGCTCCGTTCTGGGACCAAGGGGTTCGGAGTGTGGGAGGGGGCTCTAGGCTGGGTGAGGGGATTGGGAGGTGCGTGGGGGTGTGAGGGTTCTGGTGTGGGGCTGGGTATGAGGGATTTGGGGTGCAGAAGGGTGCTCCAGGCTGGGACTGAGGAGTTCAGCGGGCGGGAGGGGAATCCGAGCTGGGGCAGGGGGTTGGGGCATGTGGGGGGGAGTGAGGGCTCTGGCTGGGGGTGCAGGCTCTGGAGTGGGGAACCTTTTTTCTGTCACGGGCCATTAACCCACAGAAAAAAATGAATCACGGGCCACTCACCCACCCGTATGGCTTGGAGGCTCAGGACACCCCCCTGCAGCGGGGCGAGCTGGTGCTTGTGGCTCCAGCCCTGCGGAGCGATGGGGGGGCAAGGAGGATCATGGCTTCCCCATGAGGCTGGCACAAGCAACTCCAACCCCTCGGGGGGGTGCTGCGGGCTGGATGAAATTAACCACAGGGCTGGATCCGGTCCATGATCCATAGGTTCCCCACCCCTGCCCTATGCATAGGAGCCGGAGGGGGGACATGCCAACTTGCTTCTGGGAGCCGCGCGGCACGGAGGCTAGCAGAGAGCCTGCCAGCCCTCTTGTACGGCGCCGCCAACCAAACATCAACGGCCCGGTCAGCAGTGCTGTCCAGAGCCACCAGGATCCCTTTTCGACTTGGTGTTCCAGTCAAAAACCGGAAACCTGGTCATCCTACACACCAGCCACATATCTAACCAAGAGGATTAACTGTACGACCTCAGAGTATCAGTCCACCCTGTCTGGTGTCCTGTCTCCAGCTATGGCCAATCCCTGATGCTTCAGAGGAAAGCAAAAGAAAACCCAACATACATCTGGCCAATTGGGCCTTGTATTTTTAAGACAACTCCATCTTGCTTGTGTAGTTGAATAAATATTCCTTACTAAGGCACTTATTTTTCTAATTCACCTCTGGACACCTAAGGGGTAAAATTTCAAAAGTGTTTCTACAAAGCTTCTACTGTGCATGTGCAAAACTGTGAGCTCATGTACATGCAGCTTCACGGGGCAGATCAAACCCCAGTGGCTGCACTTTAGATAGCATAATGCATGCCCATGCACAGCGGTTACAATTTAAAACCCACAAAAGCCCATTTGAGTCAATGGGTTTTTGGGGCCCTATACAACTTGCAGAAATGTGCTTGAGAAATAAACACAAATATCCGTGGAACTACACTAATAGTATAAAAACAACAAGGAGTCTGGTGGCACCTTAAAGGCTAACAGATTTATTTGGGCATAAGCTTTCGTGGGTAAAAACCTCACTTCTTCAGATGCATAGAGTGAAAGTTACAGATGCAGGCATTATATATGACACATGGAGAGCAGGGAGTTACTTCGCAAGTGGAGAACCAGTGTTGACAGGGCCAATTCGATCAGGGTGAATGTAGTCCACTCCCAATAATAGATGAGGAGGTGTCAATTCCAGGAGAGGAAAAGCTGCTTCTGTAATGAGCCAGCCACTCCCAGTCCCTATTCAAGCCTAGATTAATGGTGTTAAATTTGCAAATTAATTTTAGTTCTGCTGTTTCTCTTTGAAGTCTGTTTCTGAAGTTTTTTTGTTCAATGATAGTGACTTTTAAATCTGTAATAGAATGACCAGGGAGATTGAAGTGTCCTGGACACATTCTCTCCATGTGTCAGTATATAATGCCTGCATCTGTAACTTTCACTCTATGCATCTGAAGAAGTGATGTTTTTACCCACGAAAGCTTATGCCCAAATAAATCCGTTAGTCTTTAAGGTGCCACCAGACTCCTTGTTGTTTTTGTAGATACAGACTAACACGGCTACCCGCTGATACTAATAGTATGCACACCTATGTTCAGAGAGAGATTCAGTAGCTCACCTATTAGGTCTTCTGCATCTGTAGCTTCTATGGTTCTATTATTCTAAGAGGTCTATTTAAGCCAATACTTTTCTATACCTGGGCCTGAAGGATTTTGCAGCTGTGCAGGGAAACTAAGAGATTTGTTCATGGGGACTGTGCCATGACAAATCCCACGAGGGAAAAGTAATGGCTTCAAAATTGGCTTACTTTAAAAAAGCACATAGAGATGAGATAAAATCTGGGATCTTATCCAGGTGGAGATCTTAGCTTGGCCTTCTAGTTACATTCTTTCTGTTATTAAAATAGTTTATGAAACCAGGCAGCCAGCTACCTCTCCGTATTCAATCACGTTAGCCTACGCTATGTTAGTTTGAGTTCCCTCTCCAATGGTAACAGTTGAAAGTCTCATGAGCCAGATCCTCACTTGGTGAAAATCTGCATTGCTCCATTTAAATCAGTGGAGCTATTTCTATTTACACCGACTAAAGATCTGTCCCTCTAATTCTAGTGAGCTTCTTTCCAGAGAGCAAGCCAATCAGTATTCTGCTTCTGCAGTAAAGAGTAAAATTAAAGGGACCGCTTATACTGTGAAAAGTGATATAACCAGGATGGTAAAATCAAGACAAAACCAAAATTATTTTCATGTTTCAAACCTGATTATCTTTCTTTAACAGGATAACTGATGTTTTTAGAACTGAGTCCCCAAAATGTGATAAAGCCCTGGAGATGACCAAATACAAACTTATAGTCAACAAGAGGATACTGGAGAATATTTTTTTTTTAAATTAAATTAAATTAATGGAGATATCCCATCTCCTAGAACTGGAAGGGACCTTGAAAGGTCATCGAATCCAGCCCCCTGCCTTCACTAGCAGGACCAAATACTGATTTTGCCCCAGATCCCCAAGTGGCCCCCTCAAGGATTGAACTCACAACCCTGGGTTTAGCAGGCCAATGCTCAAACCACTGAGCTATCCCTCCCCTCCTCTGAGCTATCCCTCCCCTCCTTAAAGCAAATTGAAAGTCTCACCCTATATCAGGCCTTGATCTTGCAAATATTCATGGCCTGACCTACACACCGCCACAGAGATCCTTTGACTCCAGTGGAACTGGAGAGGGGGCTTAGACTGCAAACTCTTTTCAACCTGCATGTACATATAGCACTTAGCAATGAGGCCCTGACCCGGACTGGGTTCTTCCACCACTACCATAATTAATAATAATTTGCATTGAAAAACTGATAGTTATAGTCATCCAATCAGTTAACAGAAACCTACCAGGTAGCTTAGGGTGATCTGTCACATGGCTTGAAAATCTGAATATCAAATACTTGCAAAGAAACAAATGTGAATGAGGAAGAGACAGGAAGTTATTCTGCAAATAATTTTATATTAAGAATAAATTTGAGAAAATCTTAAGAACATAAGGACAGCCATACTGGGTCAGATCAATGGTCTAGCCCTGTCTTCCAACTGTGGCTGATGCCAGATGCTTCCGAGGAAATGAACTGAATAGGACCAGGGCCGGCTCCAGCTTTTTTGCCACCCCAAGCGGCAAAGCGAAAAAACCAAAAACAAACAAAAAATAAAAGATAAAGCCGCGATCGATGGCACTTCGGCGGTAGCCCAACCACGCCGCTTCATTCTTCAGTGGCAATTCGGCGGCGGGTCCTTCACTCCAAGTGGGACTGCGGGACCCGCTGCCGAATTGCCACCGAAGTCCCGGACGTGCTGACCCTTTCCATTGGCCGCCCCAAGCACCTGCTTCCATCGCTGGTGCCTGGAGTCGGCCCTGAAGAGGAGAATTATCAAATGATCCATCCCCAGCTTCTGGTAGTCAGAGGTTTAGGAACACCCAGAGCATGTGTCCCTGACCATCTTGGCTAATAGCCATTGATGACCTATCCTCCATGAACTTATCTGATTCTTTTTTGAGCCCAGTTATACTTTTAGCCTCCACAACATGCCCTACAGGCAACAAATTCCATAGGTTGACTGTGTGTTGTGAGAAAAAGTACTTTCTTATGCTTTTTTAAAATTCCTGCCTATTTAATTTAATTGGATGACCCCTAGTTCTTGTGTTGTGTAAAGGGGTAAGAAACACTTCCTTATTCACTCTTTTTGCACCATTCATGATTTTATAGACCACTATCATATTCCCCCTTAGATAATCTCTTTCTTAAGCTCAGCCGTCCCAGTTGTTTTAATCTCTCCTCATATGGAAGCTGTTCCATACCCTTAATCATCTTTGTACCCCTTCTCTGTACTTTTTCCAAATCTAATATATCTTTTTTGAGATGGGGCGACCAGAACTGCACGCAGTATTCAAGGTGTGAGCATACCATGGATTTATATAGTGGCATTATGATATTTTGGGGCTTATTTTCTATACCTTTCCTAATGGTTCCTAACACTATTAGCTTTTTTGACTGCTGGGACACATTGAGTGGATGTTTTCAGAGAATTATCCATGATGACTCCAAGATCTCTTTCTTAAGTGGTAACAACTAATTTAAACCCCCCTCATTTCATACGTATTGTTGGGATTCAGGGCCAGCTCCAGGCACCAACCGACCAAGCACGTACTTGGGGTGGCACCTTGTAAGGGGTGGCCAATCTTGGGGTGGCAGGAGGCGCTCGGGGGTTTTTTTGTTTTGTTTTTTGTTTCAGCGGCGCAGCATGGCACTCGGTGTGGGGTGTTTCAGCAGCACGGCGCAGCGCTCGGGGGGGGTTTCAGTAGGGCAGGGCGGGGCAGCGTGGCGCTCAGGGGTTTCAGCGGCGCGGCACTCAAGGGGGTGTTTCGGCGGGGCGGTGCGGCACAGGGCTTGGGGAGGGCTGTTTCGGTGGGGCAGCGCTGGGGAGCGTCACGGGGGGTGGCACAGCACTGGGTGGGGGTGTTACGGCAGGGCAATGCTTTTTTTTTTTTTTTTGCTTGGGGCGGCAAAAAAGTTAGAGCTGGCCCTGTTGGGATTATATTTTCCAATAAGCATTACTTTGCACTTAACATTGAATTTCATCTGCCATTTTGTTGCCCCATCACCCAGTTTTGTGAAATCCCTTTTTGTAATTCTTCACAGTGAGCTTTGGACTGAACTATCTTATGTAATTTAGTTTGATCTGCAAACTTTGACACCTCACCATTTACCCTTTTTTCCAGATCATTTATGAATATGTTGAACAGCACAGGTCCCAGTACAGATCTTTGGGGGACCCTGATATTTAGCTCTCTCCACTGTGTAAACTGACCATTTATTCCTACCCTTTGCTTCCTATCTTTCAACTAGTTATTGATGCATTGCATATCCCGTAACTGCTTACTTTGCCTAAGAGCCTTTGATGTGGGACCTTGTCAAAGGCTTTCTGAAAGTCCAAATACACTATATCCACATGATCACCTTTGTCCACATGCTTGCTGACACCCTCAAAGAATTCTAAGAGATTGGAGAGACACGATTTCCATTTACAATAGCCATAGAGACTCTCCCCCAACATACCATGTTCATCCATGTGTCTGATCATTCTGTTCCTTATAGTTTCATCCAATCTGCCTAGTACTGAAGTTAGGCTTACTGGCCTGTAATTGTCAGGATCACCTCTGGAGCCTTTAAAATAAAAGACATTACATTTGCTATCCTTCAGTCATCTGATGCAGAGGCTGATTTAAGGGATAAGTTACACACCACAGTTAAACTCATCATGAGCTACTGGTGAACAGAATAAAGGCTAATAAATCATACACATTGTTCATTCATACTCACCCATAGTAGCTATTGGCCCTGATTTTCCTGAGCAGTAGGACTGCTTTGTGCTTTTCCAGTGCCACAGAGAACCTTAAAAGCTGCAGATCTGGACACTAAAGGATTTCCTATATGGAGACATCTCCTCCAGTAGTGTACACCTGCCATAGCAGCTCCCATGCTACCCTCTCCTAGCCACTTGTACAGGGAGCATGGCTGGGTGTAAGGGCATGTGGCAAGAGCTCCTGTATGCCCAGCTGCTGCAATAACCCATCTGGTCTCTTGGCATCTGGTGTAGATTAAAGCAGCCCTGCAAGTGATCTAACATATTGGACTGTCCAACACCCAGCAACTCCAGAATGAGGGGGAACAGAAAGGTGGCTTAAACTATCCTTGTACCCATCCCTCCAGACTTGTGTTGAGTAACCATGAGCCAATCCAGAGAAACTGGCCCACAGAGTTAAACTGAGATGAAACTGTACAGTATAAGCCATCCTTTAAGTTAGTCCTCAAGCTTCAGCTAAAACTGAGAATTCTTCATCTCAATTTCTTTTTTGCTTTAGGGGACTTCCTATTTTGTCTGAGTCTTGGAGTAAATGAAACCAAATCAAGGCACTTAAACTTGCCCTAGAACAATCATTGTTATGAACTCTGAGAAGCAGGAAATATTTTTTTTTTTGCAAGCATCTCACGAGACTGCAATGATTATATTAAAATTTTAATCACAAACTCCTTAAGTTAAAACCACAAAGGACTCATTGTACTAGAGAGTTTCACAATTTGAAGCTCCTTTATAAATTTGTGTCAGATCGCAATTTGCTCTCTGGGAAATGTAAATCAGTTATTAATGAGCCAAAATGCTAACATCAAAGCCTGTGCATCTACATGCCAGAGAGAGACAAAAGCTCTCACAGTACTATAAATTTGTACATGTACTGGCCTGAACAAGGCATTCGTTTTACTCGCTGTTTCCTCATCAGAGAGGCATCATTCATAGCAGACTCACTGGTATAATCACATCCTCATCTGTAATAGCACCTCCACCCAGGGCCGGCCCACAACATTTTGGCACCTGAGGCAGGGAGCTCAAATGACGCCCCCATGTCCCCTCGATGGGCCAAAACTCTGAAAGGTCTCAATTCTGCCTTCTTCCTGTTCTACTCCTCTCATGGTACTGCTCTGCTACCTACCCAATAAAGGAGAACTAGCAACTTAAAATGCCTTGTTCCAAAATTTTAAGTAACACTTAACTTTCAAACGCCTGAACAGCAAATGTAACTTTTCTTGTCTGCATAGTAAACACTGGCATTTTTATCTGTTTGAATAATCAAAGTGGTGCTTTCCGTGCCTTCTTGCAAAGATTTGAACTGCTTCCTGCTGAAGGTCCACAGTCTCGGCCAGCTCATGCTCTATTGAGATGGTTGCAAGGCCAACCAGCCTCCTGTGTCATTGTGGGCATAGATGTGTTTTTATTAACTTCAGCTTGGAGAAGCTGCAGTCTCCACTGGTAACTGTTACAGGAAGTGTTAGAAGTATGCACAGAGCAACAAAAGCATTTGGAAAGAGGGTGGTCATCTTATTTGTGCACATATATTCCAGAACAGCCTTTGGAGTTGATCCTACTGAAATGTATCTTGAAAGGGCTTTCAGTTCATCACCTAAATCACTCGCAGCAATATCACGCATGTCATCATGTGTCAACACTGTCACTAGTGCCCTGCATTGCTGGTGTAGGTCTTCTTCAGGTATAGTAAGGAGTTTTGGAATATCATACAGCATCCCAAATATACTGCTGTGTTCCTTGAGCTGCATGAAACGTTCTTTAACTGACTGTATTGCACAATCTAGCACTTGATTAAAGAATTCAACTTTGAATTGTTGTTTGGGGTCTCTTATGGGATTATCCCGTGCTTCGTAATCAAAATGTCTTTTTCTTTGGTGACGCTTGTATTCTTGAATGGGTGGGAAAATAGCTTCAGCGTGAAGTTCCTCTGCCAACTTCTGTGAACTCTTCAGAATGTTTTGAAATCCCTCATCTGACCAGTAAGACTGTAGGTATCAGGGCCGACTTTAGGCCGATTCAGCCAATTCGGCTGAATTGGGCCCCGCGCCTAAGAGGGCCCCGCACCTATCCACTCCGCCCCCAGCTCACTTCCCCCTCCTCCCCTCCCCTGAATGCTCCGCCCCCTGTTCCTCTCCTTCCCCTGCTTCCCACGAATCAGACGTTCGCAGGAAGTCTGAAAAGAAGCAGGGGCAGGGGCGGCAGCAACAGGTAAGCTGGGGGGAGGGGGTGCGAGGATGGCTTCTGGGAGGCGCAGCCCAGTCCGGCCCTGGCCGAGCACCCTCAGCCCCGGCCCCAGCGGCTCTGGCTCCAGCCCGGCACGGGCCCCGGGGCACCGGCCCAGCGCGCCAGCCCGCCCCCACGGCTCCGGCCGAGCACCCCCGGCCCGAGCGGCTCCGGCTCTGGCTCTGGCCCGGCTTGGGCCCCGGGGCAGCGGCCCAGTTCCGGCCGAGCACCCCCAGCACGGCCCCACGGCTCCGGCCCCGGCCGAGCACCCCCGGCCCCGGCTCGAACACCTCAGGCCCCGGCAGCTCTAGCTCAGGCGCCGACCCCAGCCGAGCGGTGCCGGCCGAGCACCCCCGGCCCAGCTCGGGCCCCACGGCTCCAGCCCCGGCCGAGCACCCCCAGCCCGGCTCGGGCCCCGGGGCGCTGGCCCGAGCGGCCCCGGCCCCAGCCCCTCTGGCCCCAGCGGCTCTGGCTTGGCCCCCGGCGGCCCCCGGCCCGAGCGGCTCCGGCCCGGACCCAAACTCCGCGACCCCAGCCCAAGCGGGACCCGATTCCTGGGGGCGGGGCTTGCCAGCGGCAAGCCCCTCCCCCCCAGGAATTGGGCCCCACTCTTGCTAAAGCCGGCCCTGGTAGGTATGACTTTGCTTTGTCCAGTTGTTCCATTACTCCAGATATATCAAGGTCAACACCTTGGAGTCTCTTGCTTACAAAATTTTTTTCAAACAGTACGTCACGCCACAACACTAAGCCACACAGAAATGTGAAGTTATCTATGTTTCTGGTGATTCCATTTCCCTCTGCCACTATTCTCCCAGTTCCTGTCATAGCATTATCCTCCATAATGGCAACTATGGCATCATCTATCTTCCCAATTTGGTGTTTGATAGGCTTTATCGCCTCCACTCGACTTTCCCATCGTGTGGCACTCAGTGGTTTCAGTGTCAGAGAGTATGTTCCCAGATGTTGCTTCAAAATTTGCCGTCGATGAGTTGATGCAGAGAAAAATACATAGATGCTTTGAATTACATTAAAATATTCAGCAGCCTCACTAGAAGCTGATGCTGCATCACTGACCACCAAGTTCAATGAATGAGAACTGCATGGGACAAAAAAAGCTTGAGGGCTTAACTCTCAGATCCATGTCTGCAGTCCTCTGGTTCTTTCCTCTCATGTTGGCACCATTATCGTAGCCCTGACCTCTCATGTCAGCAATCACAATTCCTGTATCTTCCAGCTTTTTAAGAAGCACATTTGTCATACCAGCTCCTGTAGTATCATCAATGTCAATAAATTCTAGAAAATGCTCTCTGATAGTCACCATTGCAGGGACATTTTCACTAGGTTCAGTTGTTGTTACAAAACACACCATTAAAGTCATTTGTTCCTTATGGCTGATGTCAGGTGTGCAGTCCAGAATAACAGAGTAATATCTTGCGGACTTCAGCTCTGCCACAATCTTCTGTTTGACTTTTGTTGCCAGTAACTGTATGATCTCATTTTGAATTGTTTTCCCAACGTAGTGGTGTGGTACATTACTTGGGTGGTGACTCTTCTTAGATGCTCCTGGAGTACAGCATCAAACTCAGCCATCAGCTCCATAATTTTAAGGAAGTTTCCACTGTTTGTCACATACATCTGATCTGAAGTGCCATGCAGTGCTAGGTTTTGGGTAGCAAGCATTCTCACAATGGCAATGAGCCTTTTCAAAACATTTTGCCAGTCAGGATACTCTGATCCAATCTTCTCTTAATGCGGAGCATCTATGGTGTCCTTTAACCTTAGTCTCATCTCAAGCTCTTTCCACCTATGGAATGCTCTCTGGTGATTTGCTGCCTTCTCATGGCATGCCAGATTTCTAGCCAGATTTTTCCAGTCCTTTGTTCCTGTAGAACCCAATGTGGCTGGAACATTAGACTGGAAGAGTTTGCAACAAAAACAGTATGCAGCATTCTGGGTTTTTGAGTACATAAGCCATGGCCTCTCCACTTTGTCCCATTGGGGATTTCACGCCAGTAATGTGTTAGATGGAAACTTCTATTTTCATTGTCTTTGTGGAAGATGAAGTTTTTCACTTGCTGTGGCCCATGCACTACAAGGAAGTCCCTCAGGATACTGCTCAAGTGGGTCCACAGTCCTGGATCATCTAGACTTAAGGAACTAAACTCAGCAGCAACTGTTTCTTGCGCCTCCACCACACTCTTCTCTGATCTACACTTTTCTTCAGGAATGTGCATGGTTACAGCCATTTGAGATGGAGATATGTATGCTGCAATCCCTGCCAGGTCACCTGCACACTGACTAACTGGAAGATCAGGCACCTCCTCACCACCCACATCCTCACTGGGGCCGGAAGGCTCACTGTGAACATTTGTGTCTATGTATCTCAGGAGAGCTCCTTCCTGCTTAGATAGAAAAGCTTCCTTTGCTTTCTTTATTTTTCTGAATGCTGCCCCAGAGGGGCATTTTCTTCTTTCACTCATGACTGTTGTTCTGTGCCAGCTATAGTGGCTCTCAACACTCAATTAAAGGGGACAAATAAGCAGGCTGGTAGCAGGGCCTGAGTGAGGGAAGATATCAGCGTCTGGCTCCTACTACTTCAGTTGACTGCCTGTTCTCCTCAAGTGGGTTCAGGGAAGCAGCAGGAAACAGGAAGCTCCCTGAGAAGCTGATGTTAATCAGTCCAGGCTCCTGGGGGTGCTAGAGAGGTACATAAGAGGCTCCTCCTCCTCTCTCTCTCCCTGAAGCTCCTACTGCTTTCTGTTATTCCCTCTCACCTTTTCTCCTGCCTGCCTGTTATGTCTTGTGCCCTCCTTCCCCCAGCACAGCACTCCACCATCTCTGGGCACCTAGAGCAGAGAGGATACATACATACAGCAGCAGACACAATTTTCTACACTCTGGGTCCTAGTGGTGCCCCCCCACAGTCTGGCACCTGAGGTCTCTGTTAAAAGCTTGAGACTTATCATGGTGAGATGTGTGTATGGGTGATATTTAAGGAATCATGCCAATTCTATGGAAGTCTATTCTCTTATGGTCTTAAGGTTAAAAGGAGTCACCAGGGAGTACTATTACTCCTTGACAACCTGTGCATGCAGGATGGAGTTGCCACCGCTCCCTGATTAGCCAGTTAGATAATACATGGCTCAATTATCTACCATTGCCCCCATCATAGAACATTCAATGGAAAACCATCAAAGGCAACTGCAAACAATCGAACCGCTTGGAGGTAAACAAGAACCATTACAACAGCCAAGGGATCGCCCTGTCTGTGGATAGAGCCAAAAGACTTTCAGTATAACACAGAATGGGGAGAGACACTCTGCAGCCATTCATTGAGGAGACATCTTGTGAAGCAGGTGTTTTTCATGCATGATTGGATCTTGGTTCCTGTGAAGCCAGCCAGCTCTGCAATGGACTGAACTTTGGGGGGGAAACCTACTTAATGAGATAGGAAAGGCAACTATTGATAAGAGTAGGTCCTAGTTCACATTTTAGGATTTTGTTTTGTATTGTAATCATTTGTTTCCAACACGTACTCTTGTTTCTAGTGGAATCTCGATTCTTTCTTAAATAAACCTTCTTTTGTTTCATTACAAGTCCTGTGTCTTATATGAGTTTAAGGTAAAAACTGGGGCACATTGCTCCTTTGAGGAGAGAATCTGGGATTTCTGTGAGTAGCCAATGTCAGAGGCTGGATATCACAAGGGTCTTGGAGACCAGGGTGTACCTTGTGTTAACCTGCAAGGCAAAGACAGGGCTGCCACAGTCCAGAGGAGAGTGCTTGAGTGGCTGAAAGGCTGGTGGTGTTAGGGAGCTAACACCCAGTTACCACAAGCAAGACTTCCTCATACTAGAGGCAGGGGGTTACAAGGTGACTCTCAGTCCTGGCACCCCAACATCCATCACAACAAGAAATTGCAATCTCTTTTTAAAAGTTATATATAGAGATAAGATCCTGGAACCAAACTCCCACAGTCCTGTAGGAAATTCAGATCCAGACCTGAACTTCAGAAATGCTCCTTGAACCTGCAGTAGGATGAACCAAAACATTCAGATATTAACATCCTCCATATGTTGGGATCCCAACTGAGTGGCTCAGGCTCATTGCTAGCTTTCTATAATCTCTCATTTTATTGCTTTCCTTCCCCCCGTCTCCTTCCCTCCGAGTGCAGTCAACTGTCTATCGCTATTCTTAAGCCTTGGAAAAGGTGGTGGTTAATATAGCTTGGATTATGGGGCCTAGTTTACTATGCAGTTAGGAACAAAACATTTAGGTTTAAGATCTCAGCTTCTTATTGAAATTAGTAATAAATGCCTTCAATTCTTTACTATTAAATTTCTATGCAAATGTGTTTTTCATTACTGTGGAATTGCCCAATTCCCGCACTTGCAGGAAATTTTCAAGTAAGAATGAACTTAACTTCTCAGGTGAAATGGCATCTTTAAGTAACACAAAAATTGTTCAGGTAAGTACCAGTATAGTATTAATTTAAATGCATACAATTTGTGGGACAATGAAGAATGGAAGGGTAAGCCTACTTGGTCACTGGCTCCTTAGCCTACGGATCTTTCAACAGAAACTAACTGAAGGATTCTAATGGAATTCCCACTAAGATACAAGGCATAAAGGTGAAGTGATATACTCAAGGCATCCCACTGGCAGTATGTTTGTCACACTACATTCACTATGCTGTGTCTGGTATCCCATTTAAGTGTATTTCTAGTTTTTCCTGCTTCTTTTTAGTTAGTGATTCAGAATATTTTCTGTAACTATGATCAAGACATCGCAAATGCAATTTTAGGTTGCATCAACAGAGGCATAGCATGCAAGTTACAGTGCCACTCTATTTGGCACTGGTTAGGCTTCAGGTGGAGTATTGTGTGCAATGTTGGTCACCAATGTGTAGAAAGGATGCAGCGAAATTGGAAAGGATCCTGAGGTGAGTAACAAAGATGATCAAAGGGATGGAATGCAAGCCATATGAGCAAAGCCTGAAGGAACTGGGTATGTTTAGTTTGGAAAAGAGGAGATTAAGGGGGGACATGATAGCAGTCTTCAAATACTTGAAAGGCTGCCATAAAAAAAGATGGAGAAAAGTTCTCTCCTGCCACAGAGGGCAGGACAAGAAGCAATAGGTTCAAATTATAGCAGAGCAGATTTAGATTAAATCTCAGGAAAAACTTCCTAACTGTAAGACCAGTAGGAGAATGGAATAGACTGCCTAGGGAAGTCGTAGAATCTCCTTCACTGGAGGTTTCAAAAGGAGGCTGGATAGCTATCTGTCTTGGATGGTTTAGACACAACATATCCTGCATCTTGGCAGGGGGTTAGACGAGATAACCCTTGTGGTTCCTTCTAACCCTTTGATTCAATGATTCGAAGATGAGAGGCACTCTTGTGAACAAAGGGGAAATCATGTTTCTTTATGACATAATAATATATATAAAGGTGCCACAGGACCCTCTGTTGCTTTTTAATATATAGCTGTAATATGCCATAAATACAAGCAGTGTTGTCCGGGGAATAGGCACACGGTTACTGTTAGCCAAGTAGCCCTTCAGTGAGTTACTTCACCTTTTTATTGTAATTTCCCCATCTGTCACATGGGGATAATGATGCTTATCCACCTGTTTCAGAGGGATGTTGTGAGGATGAATTAGTTAATGTCAGTACAGTGCTTAGAGCAGGTAAGCGGCTAAAAACCTTGTTTTGTCTTATTATAAATAAAGGACTGAGATAAGCCTGGACTGAAGAACAAGTTTCATGAGGGTACCCTCAAGTGCAATCAAAATGCCCCCTTCAGCAATGTAATCTAATCTCTCCAGTGTTTTGAAATGAGTGCTCTGTGCCAATACAATTGGGGCAGGGGGGCAAAGACTACATACTCTTGCACTGTATATCATCTCAGCGAGTTTCAAGCTCCCTGCACTAACATGAAAGAGAAAAAAATGGGTGTTCTAGAAGAAGAAATAAACACTCTTTGGCTGTGGTATAGACGTCTCTCTCTCTCTCTCTCTCTAATAGATAGCCCTCCACCATTTTTCCTCTCTCGAGCCATTGGCTTATCCCAGTGTCAAAGTCTGTGAGCAGTGACACTAACAGCTGTGGATAGTATCTGGCATGCAGCTGTTTTAGCATGTATTAGCTAGTCAGTCAGCCAGCAGTCAAAAATTCTTTTGGGGATCACCCAGAGCTGTTTCAGAAAGAGGGAGTAATTCACCCAACTGTAAATTTGCCATTCTAGAGTCTGCCTCCCAATTCAACTTCACCTTCCAGTTTGTCAGCGAGCCACACGTTCAACCGTGGACATGTTCCAGATGTATTAATTGTTTTTTTTAAGAGACACACTCAGCCCCTACATGAAGTAAATAGCCAGATCTTTCTGTGTGTAACAATGCCAGGTGAAGAGCTGTAATAGTATCATTTTCTTTCCAGGATGTTCAAGTCAGGTAGAGTACAGCAATTTTTGCTGAAGTTGTTGATCTGTTCATTAAAAGGTCATTTCAAACCCTTGTAGGCCTTTCATTCTGGAAATATAGTCTCACTGATACAGAATCAGATTAATCTTGCCTCAATCCTCTTGCTTCATTCCAGAGCTATAAGAAAAATCTAGTAGTTCTCTATAGGCTCTGCATCAGTCAGAACAGCCACAGGTACACACTATAGATTTTTGAGGCAGCTGTTGATAACAAAGAGACCTGAGTGGCTAGTGGAAAACATTCTCTGCAAACATTCATCCAAATTAAAATGTGAATTTCAGTTCAACCCTTCTGTGTATTGTGGCGGGTCGCCAGCTCCAAAGGGATGGCGTGGCATGCCTGCAAAGCCTCCCCACCCTCAGATCCCTCTTGAGTCTCCCAGTAAGCTTCCACAGTCCAAAGGTATTCCAAACAAGAGTCCCCTTCTGAGGAGAGGTCTATTTTACTGAGTCTTTACACAGAGCTTCCAGGTGCCTTCCAGGCCCAAACCCTTCCCTCTTGGCTAAGGGATTCCATAGCCGTCCTTCTTGGGCTTGTGTTCTGCTTCTCCCTGGTCCCTTTAAATGACCCTCCCAGAATTCCACCCAGGCTGCGCACAAAGTATTTCAAGAAACAGAACTCAAAACAAAACCTGCATAACAGTCCTTCCTCCAGGCATCTTTGCTGAGGTGCAGTCTTTGGCCAGTCTTCTGACTTCCTGTATGGCTTGGAGGCCAGATCACACCACTAGGCAGCTGGTAAGCAAACAGCCTTCCCCTGCTGGAGTCAACACCTGGTGTCTCAGAAGCTCCTGCAGGAGCCTTCCTGCTCCCTGCAGCTCCTCCTCATTATGAGGGAAGAGACAGCATATGTACTCCCCTCTTTTCCCCAGACCTTGTCCTGGTTGGCTGAGAGAGAGGGAAGCCTTGCCCCCAACCTACACCACAAGGGTCCTGGCCTTAAGTATTTATAGAGACAGTAACCTGGTTTTTCTCCAGACTCTATTACCCTGGGACTACTTCCTATCTCCCAGCATCTGCTTCAGGAACAGGGTTTGGCCCCAGTCCCTACTGCCTCTTAAAGGGGATGAGCCACGCTGTTCCATGTACACTTTCAGGGAATACTTAAAGGGGCAAGCTTTCCGAGTCTGAATACTCACACCCTATGAATACTGAATGCCTGGCATGACTAAACCAATTCAGGACAAATTCAGATAGTAATTACAGTTCCCATTTATTCAAAATTTGCAAGTAATTCCACACAATGAATCAATTGAGGAATTTCACAGTATATGCACAGCCAATTTGCAAACATAAAAACAGGCAAAGTTTTGTGAATATGTTATGCGTTCTGAACCATTTGCTCAGCATTAAGAACCCTGAATATGGATTCAGTCATGAAGCCTTTACTCACCTTGAGTATAATCTAGTCATTTGAGTAGTTCCATTCAATTCAATGGCACCAACTGCATGAGGAACAAGGCAAGTACAGGCTGCCAAGTCATATCCTATATGCTGTTACTGTTCCATGATGATTTGGTTTAGTTTTTGTTCTCTGTGATATTCAAAGGAGACATATATGAATAAATTCAAAGATGTGCTTGTGCTGTGCATGTGAAAATAACAGTGGTGTATTCAAAGTGGTTGCATTTAAACAAGCTTTTGATCTAAAACAGACAATAAGTAGTTCACAACAAGACGACTTCCATGCACACAGCAATATGCAGGTGGGGGAAATGGCATGTTCACCTATTTTAGCATGTAATTACAATATTTAACTTTTCCCTTCAGTGATTATTTACCTAATTGCACATCCAAATTTAGTTTGTGCATTTGAAAGCATAATTACGACATTAACAGCACTCCGTAATGTTTCATTCTCCATCTCCTGCAAACCAAAATTACTGTAGGATAGATTTGATTTTGGAAACATTTTCATCATAGAGCATGTACTGAAAATAATTAGTGAGCCAAGAAGGGAGGCATTTTTTATCCTGCTAATTGGATGAATATGCTGGCATGTAGTCAGTTTTTAAGCCCCTATGGACACATGTTGGCCCCATTTACACTGGTGAAACCCCAATGATTGACTCATCAGTTTGGTCACACAGATCTCAAAGAATTTGGCTCTTTCATTACATATTATTGAGTTTTGTTGCATTAATAGTGTGTTGGTCTGGAAGCAGTTAAAGTGTTTTAGAATCCTTCTTTTATTATTGCAACATTAAACGGTTACATGTAGCTTGGGGTTTGTGTGAAGTTATGCTGGCCTACTTTCCACCACCGTCAAAGCCTTTTCATAACAACTTAAGGTCTGATGCAAAACCATTGAAGTCCATGGGAGCCTTTCCATTGTCTTGCTGCCTTCCCCCTGAAGCTGTACAAGCTTTTTAAAGGGAAAATTCCATGCTTGATAGTTTTTTCTTTATAGATGGTGTTAATTGCCCTTATTGGAAAATGAGTCTGTTATAGGTGGTAACTCTTGAGTTGCCAAAGTCTGATCTTGTCTTTTTTTCAAAGCAAAAGATGACAAACGCTCTCACACACAAGGGAGAAAGAAAAAAATAGCACAAAATAAAAGGCTGAAGCTTACGTCTCTCTCGCATGCAGTTTAGTTGCTGGAAAATTACAAGAACCACACAGGATACATGTCCTAAGTGTTTGTCTGGTCATGGAGCAACTAACTTTTACAAGAGTCAGGGTAAATTAACCTACCCCTGTGGTTTTAGCAATGTTGAAGGGATGGATACACCCTCGTCAGCTAAGAAGAGCTCTTAGTAGTTGGAGGGCAAAAAGGAGGAGGAGATGAAATAGGAAGAAGAAAGAAGAGGAGGGAGGAAGTTAACAAACTATCACTTAGGTATGAAAACAACAGTGGGTATGGCATAAATGCAGATGAAATGATAAAATAGAGGCTTATGAAGTCCTTAGCTGTCAGAATTCCAGGCCAAATCAATGACTTATTCAGGATGACTATTAGCATGTATATTTAAAGAGAGTACAAGGCGGCAAGGATAAAAGGGCAACATTTTATTACAGGCTTTTTAAAGAGATTGATGAATATTTACTAGAGCTGGTTAAAAATGTTTCACTGGAAAAAAAAACTGTCAATGAAAAACGCCTTTTCAAGTCAACAGAAATTTTCATGAGAAAGTTTCCATTTTCATCAAAATGTTTTGGGTTTTCATTTTTAAAAAAGCTGGATGGTTTTTTTTTTGTTTTTTGGACAACCAAAAACTGGAAAATGTTTGCCTTTTCAACAAAAGCCAAAAAATATTCAGTGACTTTTTTTTTAAATGTTCATGGGAAATAAAATACATTTCCCAACTAGCTGTAATATTTGCAATCTTTTCTGCGTCTCACTGAAGCTGTTCATATGAGGAATTCAGAAAAACCATTATGAACCGCAGAAAACTCTGATGTTACATTACATTAACTGTAAGGATCACTGTAGTTAATTTTAGAGCTAGTCAAAAAGCCAGGTGGGGGAAGTCAGAAAAATTTTAGTTAAATGTTTTCCTTGGAGAATATTTTTCAGTGAAATCTCATGATTTTTTTTCTGACTAACTTTAGCTTTTTAAAAGCTAAAAAATAGAAAACAAAATGAAATTCAACTAAGCTTAGTGATGATGCTACTTGGCTAGCAAGTGCCCAGGAAGCTACTGCTAAATATTGCACTTCTATCTTAAATGAGCACTTGGTTACAACACAGTGAGCAGCTGCAGGCAGTCCATTCCAAAAGTTGCAGTGCTCCTCTCCTTGCTGAATGTTGTTCATTCTTCCCCATTCTTTTTTTTTCCCCCACAGGACACAAGTGAGAGTGTTGTTAAACTCAAAGCTATTAGAATCCATTAGTTAAACTAATTCTTTTAATGCTGATGAACAAGGACGGATTGAAAATCTATTTCCCCCATCTCTGTACAATGAGGAGAAGGATATTTACACCTGGTTTGGCTAAGCACTCCGAGATCTAGTAATGAAAAGTGCTGTGTATTAGGTAAGTGTTTGCGGTTTTTTATTGGCAGTTTTGTGATGGGGACATGAAGTTGGAGTGGGACCACCAAACTCATTTCAGGTAGGCCACAGAACAGTCATTAGATGGTAAACACCTTTGTCACCATATATAATGACTTGGACCTATAATGGAGTGGTGAGATGGAGATGAAAGGCTCTGTACCATGTGACCAATGACTTTGAGTTCCAATGTTGAGAAAGCAGTCCCCAAATTTGATTTTTCTGAATCGCTAGTGAACTAAAAAAGAAAACATTATTTGCCCATCACTGGTTCTGAATATCTAAGGAAATTTGCAGCTCTTAGTTTGCTAAGACTTTTCCTTCAGCTTCATTAGTGATGAAATTTTGCCGCTATTTGACAGCTGTTCATCGGGGTTTTCATGAACTAAGCTGATCATCTTAGTCCAATTTCTTGCAAACAGCTGTCCCCCTCAACGTTGGCATGTGTTCTGGCAGGCTCAACAGAGAGGCTAAGCTTAATTAAATTGAATTACCCTTTCGCCCAGATAGAAAACTCTTTCTAAACGGAAAAGAAATATGACTGTTGACTACGTAAAGGACATGGAACAACAGACTCAGAACCTTTCCTTGAGTCATGTTAGAACTCAACACAGAGATAGTAGCAAGAAGGATCATGATGGGTTGAAAAATGGAAATAAGTGTGCCATACTGAAGTTAATGTTTCCATACTTGGGCACCTACATTTTCTGCTAGTCTAGCAAAGCTTTTATTAATATCCATCTGGATTATTTACTTTCCACCAACTTTCATTTTATGATTTTCTCTCTATTTCTGTAGCCTTCCAACACATTTTTCTGTAATTTACAATACCCACCTTGTAAAGAGTGCAATTGTAGGAATTGCCAGTTGGGGACCATGCTTACCTTGTGGAGTACTACTAAAAGCACAGATTATGGCTATCTGTAATGCTTTCTGTCAGATCAAGTGTCTCACACAAAAGTATCCTTCTAAACCGGCTTGTGTGCTTTCTCCTCAATGCCCTTTTCCTCCAATCCTTGCCTTTTCTCTAATTCCATTCAGTTCTGTAGGCTACAGAGGACGGATTGACCATAGTACGCTCCTAAGATCAAATGTGTCATGCAACTCTTTGGACCTCAGTGGGGCTGCAAAGGTGTAGCAAAAGAAGAATTTAGACTGTTAACATTATCCGGGAATTTATCAGGTTTAAAGTTAGTTCCAGTAGCCTCCCTTGGTTTTCTCCTCTCCCCCTTCCCTACCAAAGGGGAGCATTTCAACAGCAGCTTCAAACCACCGCTATTTAAAAAAAATAGCTTGCCAGAAAAATGATTTCTTTGTTCCCCTTTCAGTGTGGAATGTAGCCCCTCAGAACTGCCATAGTCTGACAATACTTAACCTTCATTATTCAGTTCTACATGAGGAACATGGTTGAAGTCCAAAATTTCCCATAACCCAGCAGGGCTAGAAATGGGTGCTATTGAAAGAGGAGATTTTCTACTTGCCAACATTTGATTTTACCTCAGGAAGTTCCCAAGATGCACTTAAAAAAATTCTACCGGTCTGAGAGATTACCAGTTCCAGGAGTAGCCATTTTCCATTTTAAGGTCAGGGAACACCTCTCAAACCAGCAGAATCTTTCAGAATGGACAAAACTTTTAACTGTAACTACACTATCAAATTTAAAAATCATGGCACTGTTATATATATGAAAATTACTGCTCCCTCCAAAGCCTGAACAGCTGGGCTTATGGTAAATATGGCATCTGGCTTCACAACTACTATTTTCTTTACAACTCTCTAAAATATTTCTCCAATAGGCTTTCAGTAAAATATATTGTCAACCCAGAACACATGGTGTAGTATCAAGTTTTGACTGGCACTCTTTTAGGGGCTTTGCACAGCTTGCTCATGACTTTTTGCAATACAGATAATTGAAGAGACAAACTTCCCAGAAAAGCAAATTACCTCTGTGTTTAAAATAAGTTAGGGTTTATTGTTAAATTTTGCTTTACTGCTAAAGCAAATGTTAAATGGTTTAAATGGTTATAATGGATGGTCAATTCAGCTGAGGTTAATTCAGCATAAAGCCAGTAATATCTACGAAGCAGGTTACAAAGAGCAAGAATGCACTGAAGCATGCCACCAGCTGTTATTATCACTATTTTTAAATTCTGTAGATCTAAGCCTGAGCCTTAGGTTCTGACTGCTTACCTACAATCACTAATCACTCTACAGAGCCTGAACAGTCAGAAAGCATGCATGACCTGGACATACGGGAAGAAAAAAAGATACATTTTGAACCATCAAATCTGATGCTTACAACAGTGGCTTTCACAGCCATCCAGGTACATCTTAGAGGTAATTTGTCACTCTACATAGCTAATATAATCTATTTACTGTAGAAACGCCCCCTGCTATTGATGCAAACAGGCCAATATTTTCAAACTGGCTACCTGAGTTTAAGCACTTAAATCCAATTTTTGGGCACCAAAGTTTGACTATTCCAACCATACCTTCATGTGTAGATTTAAAAAAAAAAAATTCAAGCTCTCTCATCAAACATTTAAAATTGAAGAGGGAGAAACAGGTATGCACACATACATACACACATACACTTTGAAGATACACAAATCCCATAGGTCCTTCCCTTCTCTATCTTCTTTCTACTCCTTATACACCCATCCCTTCACCTCAAGGTCCTCATCCTTCCTTTTCCTACTCCCTGGCTCCTATTAACTCTTCTCCTGCCTTCAACCCTCATGCCACCCTCACCAGAGATGAGATTTTATATATAAAGTGGAACTAGCATGATATTTGCTAAGCTTTTCCTTGTTTGTGTTATTCCCTTTCCCCACCATTTCTTTTCTCTTTTTAGACTGCTCTGAAAAGCTTCCGGGGATTTTGTCCTCATATATGACTCTATAGTTCCTACCACAAAGGGCCCTAATCTTAACCATGGCCTATGGACACTACTACCATGAATAATGATAGTAAAAGCCCAGCTACAAACATCTCTAGGAATGCCCTCACTTTATCCTCTTTACATATAGTGGTGAGCTATTTTCAGCCTCCCCATAGGTTTGTCTGGTTAACACACATCCTGGAGTGAGATTGCTGTGATATCAGAAGTAAAAATAACTCAGGTCAGAAACACAAACAGAAATCCCCTCCTCGCCCCCCAAAACATATTCATCATAGTTCTACTTGAGTTAAGCAAACAAGCAACTCATGAACCTTATCAGATGCTCCAAATAATGTCCTATACTTTCGAAAACAATGATTTTTCCCATCCCCCAACAGAACAAAATGTGTGTTCACAAAGCTGGTAAGCATAAAGGAGGAGGTAAGAATTACAGCCCCAGCCCTCCATAGAGCACCAGCGTATTTGGCAACTGTTGAAAACATGAACAAACCTTAATATCGATTGATGTTAGCTGGAGCCAGATTATAATCCCGAGGACAGGGGCAAATAACACTTCCCTCTCTTATAAGGCTGCTGCAAGGCTTATTTCATTGGAGTTTGTCAAGCACTTGGAGAATCTCAGTTGTAAGGGCCTAAAGATGGAAGGGGTTATATTAGTATAAAGAATTATTATAGCATTAAAACAGATATCTTAATGTCACCTGCTTTGGTACTCTCCAAAATTAAACAATTCATCTACTAAGGATCTCTGAACGATTGTTCTTACACATGAATTTGTGTCTGGGTGATCCCGTTCTTCACCTAATTTATTAAGGTAGGATTGTCTTGTGGCTAAAGGCCACGACAAAGAATCAGGAGACGTGGGCTCTACTTCTGGCTCTGCCATAGATTTCCTGTATAGTCATGGGCAAGTCACTTAAATGTGCTGCACCGTGCAGCAAAGTTCTGCACTGACATGAAGAAGATCCAGATTCAATACCTGTCTCTAGTCTTCTGCATTCTGAGTCTGGCAAGGGCTGGAAGTCACCTGGCACCAATAGTCTCTAAAGGGGGCTCTGTCCAATCTCCGCCAGCAGGAAGGAAGGGGGCTTCCAGGGTAGAGGGAGTGTAAAGCAGGAGAAACATGGGGAGCAAGCCAGAGGGATGTGACTAGAACATGGAGAGCTCTCCACCCCCAAAGGAAAAGCAATGTATTCTGTGATCATTCTGGTTAATAATAATACATAGCACTTCTCCCCATTTTACAGATAGGAACTCCCAGACAATAAAATGGACCAATAAAAAGCAAAGATGGAAAAATGAGGCAGAACAGACAAATGGAAAGGCAGAACATTTCAAAGAAGTCCTCAACAGACCCAGACCCACTTCAGAACCTGACTTCAATTAAACATGTGAACCTGATCAACTTGACATTAACATTGGGCCAACAGAGATGTCAGAAGTACAGGCCACAATCAAGAAGCTGCAAAACAACAAATTGGCAGGAGATGATCAAATCACAGCAGAAATGCTAAAAGCACCTGACACTAATCATTGTAATGAAACTGACAGAGCTGTTCTATGAAGTTTGCAAAAAAGAGAAACCATCTTTGGCACCCACCACTAGACAGACACAAGGAAACGGAGCTCTTGCAAGCTGAGAAACATAAGTTCATCAACCAAGGGATAGGGAGTTTTACGTGTCTGGAAACTGAATATAGGTGAGAAATCTGCTTAGGCAAAGATCTTTCACCTAGAAAGACAAAGGAAACCAGCTCCTTGTGCTGCTGTGGAAGGTCCTGACTGAGAGAAAGTCAGCCACAGCTGGAAAGAACAAAGATTAGTAAGAAATCCACCTTGAACAAGGACTGTAGCTTGTTAAGTCAAGTCTTAGCCACTAGAGTGTATTTTGTTTCATTTTTCTTAACTCATTTTATTTTCATTCATTATAATTGAACTCACTTAATCCTATGTATATTTTGTTAATACATTTGTTTTATTTTTACTATAAACCGACTCAGTGCTGTGTTTGAAGGGAAGAGTGTATTTATCCCAGTTAAGTTAATAAGCTGTACTGTGCTTTTGACTCTTTAAAGGAGCAACTAATTTTATTATGTCTCTGAGCTGTCCAGGTGAGGGCTGGACAGATCGGAAAACACGGTTTGGAGGAAATTTGGGACTGGGAGTGTGTTGGATGTCACCTTACTGGTTGTAACAAAGACTGGTGGAAGCCAGAATGGGGCTGTGAGGCTGTAGACAGGCTGCTGGGGTCAGAGCTGCTGAACCAAGGTTGTCTAGCCCACAGATTCTCAGGATGTGACCTGCATGCTTGTAGGCTGGCTGTGAGCATCCCCAGCTGGGGGCTACAGCAGCATAGTACTTGTAAGCCGGGCTGTCCCTAGGGGAGTGCAGAGCCCAGGACAAATCCACCCCCCTCGGAGGCACACGGGGCAGCAGCCGAGCCCCCAGGGGCATGGGGTGGCAGCTAAGCCCCCAGGTGCAGGGTGGCAGCTGGGAGCCCAAGGGTGCTGCAGCAACCCCCACACCTCTACTTCCTATGCCTACATCTTCTGGGACCAACCACGCCGGCCAATCACACTGGTCCACAGGGCCCCCCCAAAGCGCAGGATCCAGAGCAGTCACCCCAATTCACCCCACCCAAGGGACAGCTCTGACTGTAAGGCACACCCCTTACTGGTCTAAATTGCACCCCAGAACATAACAAGCTCATTTCTAGCAGAATCAGAAAGCAGCTTTGGACATAGTTGGGACACGTACTCCGGACACCAAGACACAGACTCCCACGTGAAATGATCAAATGGATACCAACTGGTGTGAGAAAACAAGGGCACCCAAGAGAAACCTTAAGAACACCACTAAGAGCTGGTCTACATGGAACTTACATCGGCGTAGCTACAGCACTGCGGGATGTGAAAATTCCACACCCCTGAGCAATGTTGTTAAGCCAATCTAACCACCGGTGTAGACAGCACTAGGTTGACAGAAGAATTCTTCCCTCACCCTAGCTACCACCTCTCAGGAGGGTGAATTATCTACAGTGATGGGATAACCCTGCCCTTCGTGATAGGTAGCATCTATACTTGAAATTCTACAGCGGCACAGCTGCACCATTTCAAGTGTTGACTGGCCCTTAGCAGGGTTGGCAGAATAGTCCACCTCCACACCACTGACAGATGGAAGCAGCACCTAGTAACAGAAAGGTATAGAAGAGACCAGCAGCCAGCCTGTTTGTCAACACTGCTGCAGGAAGGATGTAATAATAATAACCCCAGACAGAGAACCCAAGGCAACAGACCGAGTAAGCGTGAAAGCCCGTGCTAGTACTCATGAGTTCCTATCTCCCAGTCCCATGCGCAGACCACACCTCTCCATACAAATGTACCATAACTCTAAAATAAAAAGTGGCGTTTTTAACAACACACAGTATCTGAGATATTCAGCATTCCCGTTCCTCAGCTTGCAGATCAGAGAGAATGCATCTGATTGATCCCCAAGATAATGCAATGATGAGTTATGCCAAGTGTCTTTGGAGCATGGTGCTAACGGCAGCACTTGGAAGCCTCCTAGATTTTCCTTTGCCATCTAGTTAATTGTAGTTCAGTAGATCACAGGTCTAGAAACCTGTGGGGAAGTCTGTGTACTGTCACTTCTCCTTAGTAACTGACTATTATGAGGAGTCCTGAAGACTTTGGAGGGTTATTATAACATGGACTTAAGTGCAATCTAAATGCAAAAGCACACTGTAGATGGAGCTGAATCCCATCAAAACTGAACCTTGTTTTGGACAGAGGCTATAATAATATACCTTCTGAACAGTTTTGCAAAGATTCCCCAAAGATTCCCTCCAATATGTGCAAAAATTAGATGTTCCTCCCAAATGTTTGGCTATCAAGACAATCAGAATTTGAAGTAGAGATGGTTGAAAATTCTCTCTCAGAAAAACTGTTTTTTTATGGAAAATTGAGGCGGTTCGTAAACAAAAAATTTTCCACAGGAAGTATCAGCTCTCCAAGGAAAATTTTGACTTTTTGTTGAAAAACCAAAAACCCCCAAATTGAAAAGTTCTTTTCATTAAAAAGTCAAAAATTTCCATGGAAATTTCAAACTTTTTTTTTTTCTCCAGCAGGACTTTTCCCTTGGGGGAAGAGAAAAACGTGACCAGCTCTATTTTTAAATAAGATGGAGAACAGCAAAGCACAAGTCCCCCTTCTCTATTCAGAAAGAGCACCCTCCCTTCTCCCTGTCAGCCCTGCTCCCAAGATCTCCTCCTTTCCCTCCTCCTCAATGGCTGGTGAAGCAGGGGCTCATAAGACAGGAAAATCTGACATGGCAGCAGTGCAGGGAGCTGGTAGCTGGCTGGGGTGTCCTTGGTGTTCTCAGCATTCCCATCAGTAAGTAAAGCAGCAGCACTTGAGGAGGGATATCCCTGGTGGGAGTCCCCTGTCCACTCTTCACTCATCTGCAGGAAGTTCTGTGCCCCAATGAGCTCTGTAAAGAACCCCCAACCCTCAATTTTTATGGGTTTCTATCAGTACAGACTCTCCCTCCTAACCAAGTCGACATGACCGTAGGTAGAGCAATGGGGGCGAGGAACTGAACACCCTTGTGTGTGGCTGGCTAGGAGCCTTTTGGGGGATGTGCCCTCCTTCCAAATATGTTTATTCTCTCATCCTCATTCTCCTCACACCTTCTGGTTTCCTGTCCCCAGTGATGTAATTCTCTATCACCACGTAACGAGAAGATCCTTGACAACAGCCACCACCACTGCAGACCTCCTTTTATGTTATGATCTACTTTAACTATAAAAAACAACAAGTTCTTCAGCCTGTAGGAGTCACTGAAAATGGACAACTGACCAAATTATCATCTTGTCTTTCTCCAGTTTTGTTTAATGAATTAATGTAACACATTATCCAGCAAAGTCAAACAACGGATCGAAAGCCCTCTTGGCTTCCCCAGACTCCTAAACTTTTGGATAATCTAATTCTGTTCGCATTTTTTCCTGGTATGTTTGGTATTAAAGATAAAACAGTTCCCCCACTCCCTGCATGCATTTTTGGAACAGATGTTTCAATATCCTGAGGAAGCCCAAAGTATAAGCCCCAAATATGTGTATATTATAAGGTACTCAAAACAGATTTAAGTTCGAAACAAAATGTTTTCAATCAACTAACAGCTGATTTGTAGTGCTGGCATGGAAAGTAGCATAAGATTTGTCTCATGGAATCAACAATCATTTGTTAATCTCAAGTAGCAGTACAGCTTTATTAGAAGTTCCTCGGGACAGTCTGGGCCTACTCTGCTTTGGGCCGATACATTAGGATCTTTACCCGCTGGTGTAAACTGGCTCTGAGTTCACCTTCACTTGTCAGCTTGCTCACTCACTTTCAGAGACCAACAACCACCACCGCACACATTCCCTTAAGTGGCTCTAAATTGGGTTTTGTTCTTAGTATCAGTCACACAGGCTGTGAATTTAAAGCACTTGGAGTTCAGCGATTGAAGGGTTCCCCGCTTCACAATAAATTATCCCTTAGAAACTCAGAGAGAGGACAGTCCTAAGCACTGAGTTAGATCAGGACTCTGCAAACACTTAAGCACATTAGCATCTTTACATCCCTGCGTTACATGAGCCAAGTTAGAAATTGTTAGAGATTCCTGACATCTGTAAAAATATTGGGAATGCTGTACTAATTTCTTACTTTACAGACCTAGTAAGTAAAATAAAAACTTCTGTGGCTATGAAATATATTAAATCTGAAATCTTCACTGGAAACATGACAAGGTAACATCAGTTTCCAACACGGTACTTAGAAATGCCAACCTAAGATCATCATATGCAGAAAATGCCAGGTCTAATCGATAGATAAAGGTAGCACAGAATACATAGCAGGGGGCAGTCTGCCCTTTACTTTACTGCTAGGGAAAATGTGATCTAAGCACTTTAATCTGGGGACTACTTTCTCAACATCTGAGGGTCTGAATAGCTCAGAACAATTGGCCATAGAATATAGACCAGGGGTTCTCAAGCTGGGGGTCGGGACCTGTCAGAAGGTCGCGAGGTTATTACATGGGGGTCACGAGCTATCAGCCTCCACCCTAAACCCTGCTTTGCCTCCAGCATTTATAATCGTGTTAAATATATTAAAAGGTGTTTTTAATTTATAAGGAGGGGATACCATTCAGAGGCTTGCTATGTGAAAGGGATCACCAGTACAAACGTTTGAGAACCACTGATATAGACCCTTTCACTCCATCTCACCGTTCCAATATAGTCTCAAGTTATTACAGATAGTGACAAAACTGTTACCATCTAATGGCTGTTCTGTGGCCTATCTGAAATGAGTTTGGTGGTCCCAGTCCAGTTTCCAGTGGACAGGCGTCCCCAGCACAAAACCACCAATAAAAATATCCAAACAAATACCTATTGTACAACACTTTTCATACTTAGATCTCAGAGTGCTTAACAAAGCGAGGTAAATATCATTATCCCCATTTTACAGATGGGAAAATAGATTGTCAATCAGTCTCCTTTTGTCAGCATTAAAATAACTAATGGATTCTAAGATCTTTGAGTTGAACAACCCTCTGACTTGGTCCTTGTGAAAGAAGAATGGGGAAGGATAAGCAACATTCAGCAGGAAGAGCTGTCCTGCAGCTTTCTGAATAGACAGCCTACAGCTGCTCACTGTGTTGTGACCAGGTGCTCATGTAAGACAGAAGTGCAGTGAGCTAGCAATAGCTTCCTGGGCTCTAGTTAGACATGTATCATCATAACTGTGAGCTTAGAAAACAAATTAAATTTTAGGATTTTTTTTTTTAAATGAAAGCTAGCCAGAAAAAAAAAACATGAAAGATTTCACTGGAAAATATTTTCCAAGAAAAAAATAATTCTATTAAAAATTTTCTGGCTCCCCTACATCCCAGCTTTTTGTCCTGTGCTAAATTTTAAACTAGTGTGATCCTTAGAATTAAGATATTAGGTTCATGGATGTTCTTTGTCTGCCTTTATACTGGGGAAACAATGCATTGTAAATAAAAATGTCTGATTTTTCATCAGTCACACATGCACGCTGCTCGAAGGGCAGATACAGCAAATGAGCTTAAAACCCAAGAATATGTATACACCTCTACCCCGATATAGCATGGTCGTGGGGAGCCAAAAATCCCTACCGCGTTATAGGTGAAACACCATTATATCGCGGTAGCAGCGGGGCTCTGGTGGTGATTTAAAGAGCTCCGGTCGCTGCGGGGAGCCCGGGCCCTTTTAATCGCCAGCCGAGCCCCACTGCTGCAGCTCCAGGGTAGCGGTAGCAGGGCTCTGGCGGTGATATAAAGGGCCCGGGGCTCCCCGCAGCAGCTGGAGCCCCGGACCCTTTAAATTGCCGGCCGAGCCCCACAGCTACTGCGCTATATGCGAACCCGTGATCGCGTTATAGCGGAGTAGAGGTGTACTTCTGCGGCACTACTGCTATGTCTACACTAGTACTGTTTTCGGTGTAACTTATGTTGCTCAAAAGTGTGAAATAACACCCCTGAGCGAGATATGTTACACCAACAGAAGTACCGGTGTGGACAGCACTATGTCAGTGGGAGACACTCTCCTGCAGAGATAGCTAACACCGCTCGTTGGGGGGCGGTTAATTATGTCAATGGGAAAGCTCTCTCCCGTTGGCATAGAGCAGCTACACAGGGGATCTTACAGCAGGGCAGCTGCATCAGTACCGCTGTAAGCTGTCTAGGGTAGACATGGTCTTACAATAGTCATAATGAAGAGTGGTGCACATTTCCATCTTTACTTGCAAGGGCCACCCCCAAGACTAGAGCGATACACACCCAAGTAATCACACCCACATACAACGCTTTGCTTTTGGTGATGCTGAAATTTGAAAGTTCTCTCTTCTCAAGCCTGGCCCTGTAGAAAGAAGGCTGTTACAAGTGTATTTATTAAGACCTTTGGGGAAACTTGCACACTGGTTTGCTTCTTTACGGTGCTATTAGTTCTCACAGAGGCGAAAGGCTGATTGCACTGGCTGGAAACAGGCACAGTGCAAGCAGATTCCACAAAGAAACAAGGCTTTAGAACTTTGGACACTAAGAGAGACATCTGATTGGCTGTTAATGATGTCAGAGCAAGCCCTAAGCCATTAATCCATAGTAAATGCACAGGAGTGATCTTTAGTCTCCATTTCCCCCCAAATTTCAATTTCGTAATAGGAACCCAATACCTCAGGCAGTGCATTTCTTGGAGATTATTACACTGAGCAGGTGGTTAAAGCCTTTCAGCCTTTGGCACCACGCCTCACAACACACCCCCAGCATACAATAATCCCCCTCCCCTCAAGGTGGCCAAGCAACTTGTCTCACTGGTTTATTTTTTTTTTTTTTACAAAAAAAGGATTTAAAAATAAAGGAGAGTGCAGCAGTCTGCTTCCTCCTGCTTCATAATCACTTTACATTTCTCATAACAAAGAATACCAGCAGTTTATTACTCTTTCACCATGAACCAGGAATCCTATAGCCGAACTCCAAACTTTCTAGCTATAAAAAACACCCTGGGGGTGAAAGAACTACAGTACATTTCCCTTTTCAGTTTCAGCTCTATTGCACAAATAACAGCTCCAATCACCAGAGTGGGGAAAAAATGAACTTTAATATTTCTTAAAATAGAAGGACATTGTTGTAGGGGCTTCCCTCCCACCATTCACACCCCCAGGTCGAAGCAAATAAAACTCTACTTGGCCTCAGAAATTGCTAAAGTGGAGTATGGCAGTGTCCTTTGTGCATCTAATAGCTGAATCTGCTCCATCAACTTCAGTGGGAAACTGTCCCATTCTCTTGAACGAAAGCAGGAGAAGGACCCAAGCAAAAAGCTCTCCTCTTAGAAATACAGGCTGGTGATGCACCTCCCGAGGGCTTAGCTTTAGTTCCAAGCTATCAGACTCCCTCGTGATCGTTATACAAAGGCACTTGTGTTAGAACAGTGCCAGGGCATTCTGCTGGTATATTGTTATGAAAAGTCTTCTTAGAACTTTCATAGAATCACAAAAATGTAGGGACCTAGTCCATCTCCCCGTGCTGAGGTGGGATTCAGTATACCTAGACCATCCCTGACAGGTGTTGTCTAACCCAATGGTTCTCAAACTGTGGGGTGGGGACCCCAAAGTGGGTCTAATTTATCTAAACATTCTTTCATCTATTCTTTCCCTATCCTGGCCCAAGATCCTTCCCCCTTGTTGATAATATTAACTGTATTAATCATCTGGTCACAATTAACCTTTTTAGTTAAGACTTAAGCAAAGAAGGTATTAAACACTTCAGCCTTCTCTGTGTCATCTGTTACTCACTCGCCTTCCCCGCTAAGTAATAGGCCTATACTTTCCTTCATCTTTCTTTCACATCTAATGTATTTATAGAACCTCTTTTTATTGCCTTCTATGTCCTTTGCTAGTAGTAAGGCAGTTTGTACCTTAACCTTTCTGATTTGGTCCCTACATGCTTGTGCTATTTCATTATCAACCCAGTGTTTAAAGATTTAAAAATCTCAGTGGTTTTAAAAATCAATCACACTGAAAGTTGTGCAGAGAACAGCTACCTATGTTGGTTCATTTGGGATTTATAGAAGGGTAGAAGGAAAAAGAAGACTTTTCAGCCAAAAGTAGCAAGAGGTAAGGTGTGGGCAGGGAGCAGGGGTTAAATGGCAAAAACAACTGTTTCCTTGTAGTATTTTGAACAGCAAATGTTTTTAAAGATAAATTATTAAAGCTTCAAGAAAGTCAGGCTCCTAAGCATGTTGGGTACGTGTCTCAGCAACGCCATGTAACCACACAATAAATATGCCTGGGTCTGCTGTCACTTACTGTGATCATAGCTCTCAGACACATCCACTGTACCTCCTAGCCCATGCTGGTCGTCATCTCCTACTCAGTGGGACACCATCCTCTGCTCATTGGCGCTACCTTATTCTTGGCCACCCCCTCTCCACTTCTCATCTCACAAGCACTCTGCCCCTACTCTCTGGGAAAGGAGTGAAACCTGCCCCTCAAATCCTTTTAATCTAACATCACACCTAGCAACATCGTCTTCAACTATCAGGGCACACACCAAAATGACCTTCAAACTTGAAAGGTAGGAAGACTGAGCTCTGACATACTGATAAGTCCTACACTGGCAGCATGACTATTTCAGCCTATATAAGTTATCCACACAGCTCGAAAATCTCACTCTTTGCCATGGGAAGGTTGTTATCCATTTCTGAGAGGGCCTGTGGGACCAGACCCAGTAATTGCTAACGTACTAGTAATACCCACCAATGAAATAGAACGTAAAAGAAATATAATTATGGCCAACTGTCATAGAAAGCTCAAAAATTAATCACCCCAAACTAGAGAAATGCCCTTAACTACATTCTAACTGCCAGCTGAGCCTCTTTGTGGCTAGGCAGTGTTTCCTTCAGGCCCTTGACCAATCTTAAAAATACCTTGCTTCTCAAAAGAAACCTTCATTAAATTGCCACCCTGCTTCTACCCTTCCATTTGCAACGGAGCACTTGGAGCATTACTGCATCAGAGCATCTTTTTGATGAATTTTAAGTCAGGATTTTGCCCTCTCCATAAACACAGCTGCTATGGCAATAGGTGCTTTACATATCAAATCATCAGAAGAAATAGCAGAGACTTTCCCCTGTGTGGGTCTGGGATAATTCACCTGGTAGTTTTGTGGTCTCTGGCCATGAGGTAGCACTACAGAAGAGGGACACTTTCTAAATACACAAGATCTACTATTCTGAGAACACCTGACTGGTTGCTTGGGATGGGCCAAACTGAGAATGCCTCACTCAGGGCAAGACTGCAAGAAATAGAGCAGACAATACCTAAGAGTGGTGGTTTATTCTATAATTAGATGCACCAAGCCAGTAACAAAAGAACTTCTGCAATACCACACTGGTTAACCAAAAGCCAAACCCTGACCCCTTTAAGTGTTCCAGCCCTTGGCTCCCATCCAAACAAACAGATATAATATGGTGAGGGGTTACTGAAAATCTAATTCACCATATGTGACGTTTTTACTAATCCCAAGGGATCAGACACTTCCCCTCAGGTCAATGTATAGCTCACATCTACCCAAATATCATGCTGTCAAGCCAATCCTTAGTAAACAAGCTAAAGATGTATTAATAATAGAGTTAAAATGGTTAATAAATCATATACATACAAATGATTGCAAAGTCCTTAGATCAAGTCTGTAGCAGTGATGGAATAGGCTACTGGCTTGTAAAGTCTCTCTGATAACTTCCAAAAGACTGGAAGACCCTCAGTCCATAGTTCAAGATACTCCTTTTATTTGTAAATCCACAGTCCAGAGAATTAGGAGCAGGAAAGAAGCAAAATGGAGATATCACAGAGATCTTTTATATCTTCTGCCATGTGCATGAAAATTTACTGTCCCAAACAAAGCCCACAGCCCCTGTGTGTGGAAAGTTACTGGCCCAAGATGGAGTCCAGAGTCACATGAGTATATCATATGCCCCCTACATGTTTTGCTGAATCATAGGAGGGGCCATTGGCTCCTCGCTGTCTGAGGCATCCTCAGGAAGAGCAATCTGGATGGGATGAGTTTTTTCTATGGCCCATTGTCAGAGCGGAGTGTCCTTAATGGGTCATCAACACATAGCTATCGAGCTCTGATGTAAATGTTTCTGAGGGTGTTACCCAGGAATACAACACGTTTAAAATACAAGTACATAGCCAATAGTCATAACTTCAGATACAAAGAGGATACATGGATTTAATCATGATAATCATACTCGGTAGATTGTAACTTTTCTATTGATACCTTACATGATACACTTTGTGCAAGAGTTGTTGCAATTGTATCACATTGGCAATATCAATGATATAAATGGTCATCTTTATCATACAGCATCACACACTTGTCCCCTTGTCAGGGACGATGGGCCAAAGACTCGCATTGGCTTCAGTGGGATGTATCTCAACAGAATGCTTGCAGCAAGATCTAGGTGCAAAGCTGAGCGTTAAAGGATGGTGCAACAGCCCTCGCTCCAATTCCCCTCACTAGTGGTGCAACAGAGTAGTAGGAGCCTAGAGCTGACCCAGCACTCTGGTCACTAAGGTACTAGTGATCCCCCTCTGGAGTGGACTTGATTGGGGGATGGGTGCTCAATGGCTTAATGAAGCAGAAAAGCAATCAACCCATAAGCTGAGAACAATTAAAGAACTGGAAGGAAGTGCAAGGGGAAGAGGCTGGCAGGGGCCAGGAGATGCAGAATTCCAGGATCGTGAGGTCTTGCCCTCTCTCTCACTGGAGAGTGGGCTAAGGGGACAGTTTCCTTCCAGTTGTATTTTCCTGCACAAGGCTGAACTGGTGGAGGGGACTTGCTAAATAACATATTGATGCTTATAAACTCAAAAGCCGCCTGTCTGTTTGTGGTGGTCCAAAGGGCAGAGAAGGGAGCCTGTTATAAGTGGGTTTAAATCAAAGATTTTTATCCTATTTTAGTGCATCTCTTTCTGTTTAATTCTCTCTTTCTCCAGGCAATGAGTTCAACAGTGCCATATGTGTTCATTCGTTCAGGCCTCGCAGCCCCCTGTGCAGTTGATTAAAGAATTCTAAACATGTGTCTGTGGCTCTGTACAGCCACTGGTATGTCAGAGCATACATTCAGTGTGGGTGTACTGAGAGATATAGATGCCATATGGAAATAAATCTGACATATCTGGTAAGGGACCAAGAAAACAGCAGAGAAATCTGTGCCACTTGTGCTCCTAACAGAAAGAGTTATTTCTGTAAATTGTTTGCTTTGGCTTCATTATTTTCACTGATCCTCTAAAATATAGACAGAAACTTGCTATCACCAAAGACAGAGGGAACAGTTGCAATTAGTCCCTGCACAAAAGGGAGAGGTCACATAGAGCTTCCCCAACAACATCAAAGAAGTGCAGGGCCACGCTCCCAGCTATCATCCACTATGTCAGCTATTATTGATGGTCCCCTTCAGGACAAGATGGGCACTGCACCCTCTACAAGTGCTCCCCCTACTGTTCTGGAGGCATTGTTCTTCCTCCTTGTATTTTATACTACAGCTTTATTCTGCACAGCACATATCACAGTAATTGAATCCCTAACACTTTATAGTGATCAGCTATAGTAATTATTTAAGGGGGGGGAGTAAGAAGTGCAAGGAATAAAGCATTGTTGGGTGCATTATGAAAGGAGCTAAAGTGCAGATTTAGCACACAGATATTATGGTGAGGACGGTCGTGTAAGTGGATGGATGGATTTGGCAGTATGGGAAGTTTTGTCCCAATGGCAAGAGCCACAGAGAAGTTTCTCACACCAAGACCTTGTTTAAATTCAGAGCTTGTGTAGACAGCATAGTACTAAAAATGCCGGCACCCAGATTGCCTGAGCAATCCCACCATTACTAATGACGAGTGGTGTTGCACCCATGATAGTGTTATTGTGGGAGATGTCCCTAAGGTTTTCAGGGTAGACACAACCCAGAGGTGCTGAGATGGTCTGAACAGAGGCTGCTTCTCAAGGAGTGGGGAAGAGAAGGTCCATGGGGTATGAGGTGGGCTATCACAAGTGCTTTACAAATGGGAAAGCTGTGTTTGCATAAGCATTGCAGGATGAATTCCCACTCACTTCAGTGAGACTTTGTCTGGATAAAGAGTGCAAGGTTCAGCTGATGGAGGAACATTTTGAACTGAAGTGAATGTGGAACCTAAAGAGCTGCTTGAGGATGGGGGTGATGTGGCCATGCTTCTTGATGCTGGAATGGCTGGAAGTTAAAACTAGACTGATCCAGAGAATCATAGAAGATTAGGGTTGGAAGAGACCTCAGGAGGTCATCTAGTCCAATCCCCCGCTCAAAGCAGAACCACCACCAACTAAATCATCCTAGCCAGAGTTTTGTCAAGCCAGGCCTTAAAAACCTCTAAGGATGGAGATTCCACCATCTCCCTAGGTAACCCATTCCAGTGCTTCACCAACCTCCTAGTGAAATAGTATCTTCCTATTTTCAGATGGGAAGTAAGACATACACTTTGAACAATGAGGGTAATTGACCATTGAAACAACTTTTCAAGGGTTGTGGTGGATTCTTCATCATTGGCAATTTTGTAATCAAGATTAGATGTTTTTCTAAGGGCTGGTCTACACTGGGGGGGGGGAATCGATCCAAGATACGCAACTTCAGCTACGCGAATAGCGTAGCTGAAGTCGAAGTATCTTGGATCAAATTACCTCGGGTCCACACGGCGCAGGATCAACAGCCGCGGCTCCCCCATCAACTGTGCTACCGCCGCTCGCTCTGGTGGAGTTCCGGAGTCGATGGTGAGCACGTTCAGGGATCGATATAGCGCGTCTTAACGAGACACGATATATCGATCCCGGATAAATCAATTGCTACCTGCTGAAACGGTGGGTAATGAAGACGGACCATAAAAGACATGCTCTAGTTCGAACAGAAGTTATTTCTGCGGCCCAAGTTATGCAGGCAATCAGATTACATGATCACAATGGTACTTTCTGGCTTTATAATCTTTGCATGTGAGAAGGCACACAGCTACATTCGCTGTGTGTGTGTGTGAGTCGAGATCAGGACCTGGGTGAGTCTTGTTCACTCTATCATTTCTCTCTTGGGGGATGGAAGAGGAGGAATAGGACCAGAGACCGAGAATCACTGCAGAGAATCTACAAACTATATCTCAAAGGGGAAATGTGTCTAATCGTGCCCTATTGAAATCAGCAGCATAGCAAGATGCTGACTGTAAAAGACAAATACATTACAATATGGAGGCAGGAAAAAACAAATCCCAGTCACACTGAGGCAGAGAAGAAAAGGAAAGGAAAGTCAGGCAATGCCAAACCTAATCACAAAGTCTGAACCACCAGCCTTCCAGAAAGAGAGGAAAAGGAAACAAAGGCACAGAAACACAAAACACAGGAATAAAAGTGAAATGTCATACACAAACCTACAAATAAAAGGAAGTAAGAAATTGCATCTACCTCCTGCCGCACGCACTCTGGGCATGTCTGCGCTCGGAGCTGGGGGAGGTGGTTCCCAGCTCAGAAACACACACACACACACACACACACACACATACACACACACACACACACACTCACTCTAGCTCTCATCAAGTTAACACACTACAAACAGACTGTAGCCATGGCAGTCTGGGCAGCAGCCCGGGCTAGCCACCGAGTGCTTATCTGAGCACCCTCGGCACGTACTTGGGGCAGCTAGCCTGTCCCTCTGCTGCAGCTACGCGCTACTTTGAGGGTGCTAGCTAGCTCCATGAGAGCTAGGGTGAGTATGTCTCCTGGAGCAGGGAATCGCACCCCCATCTCCAAGTGTACACATACCCACAAGAAGAGACCCAGTAGTAATTACTTTGAAGTATACCGTATCTTTGTATGGGTAGATTTGCAGCTGCCGGATACTCTCCCTTTGTACACGCTGCCTGGACCAAATCCTGCACATTTTTATCCTTCGAAAGGTATGTCAACATTGCACATCACTGACAGAGGCGCATAGGGTACCTGTAGCTACGTGCTGCAGTAAAAGTCAGACTGTGTCCACACTGTGGCCAGTATCTACACATGGCAGTGAAAGGCTCTGGCAGCAGGGAGGAAAAAAGGTGAGGCTCTGACAGCTCCCTGCAGCGGGTAAAGGTTCTGGGGCTTTTCCCCATTGCCAGAGTCTTTCCCTGCACCAAAGAAAGATTTCAGCAGTGGGTAGGCAGTGGGACACTACATTGCCTACAATAGCAATGTAGAGAGGGGAGCACTGCTTGGGTGTGGAGAGATCTTTCTACACCATGTACCCTAAGGTTCTGGTGTGTCTGTACCCTACACGCCTAAGCAGTGCCTCACTGGCTACACTACTGTTTATACTCCTGCTAAGGGGGGCACGTATTGTTTGTACTCTACACACTGGCTTGAGATTTGTGCAGCCTAGACATACCCCAAGTACTCAGGAAAGTATTACCACTGAACTGAGATACTGAAGTCAATGGGGCTGCACTTGGACAACCTTACATTGGGTAGTACGTAATTGTGTGAGCAATCCCATGGCAATGAGATTACTCATGTGACTAAGTACTACTCACTATGAGTAGGGGTTAAAGACTCAGGTCTCCTAGAAGTCACAGTTTGCAGGATCCAGCCCCACATTACTATAAGCACTGTTTGCTGCATCCTTAGTTATCTGCCCAAGGGACACATGGCATGGGTGGCAGCATGGCTGAAGGAATGAACCTAGGGTTGGGAGTTTTATATTTGGGTTTTACACTGCCCCCTGTCACCGTAGTACCCAAGTGTAGCATTTCACCATAGGAGCTTGGCTCTGATACTGACTGAGTGGGTGATCTCGGGCAAGTCACTTTCTCTATCTGACTCAGTTTCTTCACCTGCAAAATAGTAATAATGTACCTACTGATCTACTTCACAGGGTGTTGTAAGGGTTAATTAGTTAATGATTTAAAGCCCTTTCCATATAAACCGTGCTCTATCAATGCTAAGTATTATTATTAAGGTCATCTGAGAAATTAGTAAGTCTCTCCTTTTGGTGGGATGTTCTTCAGTATTCCCCAATAATGTCACAACCTGAAAGGGCTTGGAAACCTGGCAGTGCGGCAGCTTTTAATGGTCCAAGTGATAGGAACACATCTCTGAGGAATACACAACAATTCTATTTTCCAACAACAGGCACAAAAACAGAATATTGAGGAAGTCTTGGGTAGTATCTCACATAGAGCACTAGGACATCGGTGTCTTGTGCAAAAATCCAGAGTTTAATAGCACTTCTCTGTGGCACTGATGGCATGCAAAATAATTTTTATTATCAACCTCCTCATGGGAGCCACAAATAAACTCCACTGAACAACATGAGGCAGCAGCTTCATTATGCCAGGTGATGACAAAAAGCTTCAAGCAATATTTTGCATCCTGGAGTGTTTTTCCTTCAAGGTCTGTGGTTAACTCAGTTGTTTGAGCATTGGCCTGCTAAACCCAGGGTTGTGAGTTCAATCCTTGAGGGGGCCACTTAGGGATCTGGGGCAAAAATCAGTACTTGGTCCTGCTAGTGAAGGCAGGGGGCTGGACGTGATGACCTTTTGGGGTCCCTTCCAGTTCTATGATAGATAGATAGATATGTGGAGATATACCTATTTTTTTTATTTGTGCAAGTATAAGACAGTAGTTTCTTTGTTGTGACATTGCTGATGTTTGTGGAGTCAATGATTTTGTATTGGATAGGTGAAATACCATAGAGACTCTCTTCTTTCTGGTAATATTTTAATTGATTCCTCTGCATACATATCAACCATGAGGTGGACTTTGTCATAGCTCCAGTATTTTGTTCATCGTTCAGCCAAGTCTCGCCAGGTGTTAACAGTTTCTGGTTTGTTGAGAGCTTGCACCTCAGCCATACCATCTATATTTGCTATGCTGAAAGGTCTCTGCTAGCATAAGGTACTGGTCATGTTGTCAGGAGGTGCTGACTTAGGAAGACTATGCAAGATGTGCATTAGTTTGCTTTTCTCCTCATACATACACTGTTCCCTTGCATTTGAACATTGATCGTGGTACCAAAGAGAACTCGTATTTTCTCAAAGCCTTACATAGACCAGCATCATGCTGAGATCTGGATATGACAAGGAGAGGAGCAAATAATGACCTGCCTGTAGTTAGCTCTGTAATAGACCTTGCCATGTTCACTCTGACTTTCTTCTTTGCATTCGAGCACAGCTTTAGTTTGTTCTTCTTGATTGGAGCACATAGATTGATGGAGCCTTGGATAATTCTTTGGGTTTTGAAGGCATCATATAAGTCGTGACCCAAAACATCCATTCACCTGACATCTTGATCTATCTCATCACTGAAGACTGCTTTCGTCATGATGTTAATAAGCTCTGGTCCATCATACATGAATGGATGGCCAGTGTGAGTAAGCTGACCCCTTCTTGGCATTTAACAGCACCTAATGAGTCTAGACCATGCTTGGTTACTTCTGGAAAGTCATCCCAGCCATGCTTAATGCTTCATTCTAAATGTAATGAAGTTCAGGGGTTGTCAGAAAAACCTGCAAAAGCTCCCTGCTTTCATTTCTAGTGCCCAGAACTGGACCTGGCACAGCCAGGTACTGCAATTGCAGAGAAAATTCTGTTAGGCCCCCTGCACTCCCGGGCTGGAGCATGCTCAGTGGAGACAGAAACTTTGGGGAATTAAGCTGTGAAGCTCTAGCAAGTCTCTACTAAGCAAGCGCAAATTGCAATTTTTCAAAGCCTTACAAATGGGCCAAATATAGGTGGATATTCAAAAAGTCACATCCCTTACACAAAGGCCATTTCCTCCCCACCAAATTTCAAGTTTCTACTCTAAAAGTTGGCAGGATTTAACATAAGCATAACATATTTTTTCTTAGCCTTGTTCTTCTAAACAGCTGAACTGTTTTTGTTGACATTTTCCAGAAATATTCAGCCTGAGGCAGACACATGGCATAGAAAATTTCAGCCCAAATGATTACAGTTTGGCAAAGATATAAGTAATAGAAACAGGGTTTTATAATGGGAAATGTCAGGCAATGTTAATGATAGATGGTGCTACCAGCCCCAACTATAATAAATATTTTTAAAATATCAAATGTTTGATGCAAATACACACACTAATTTAACAGCAGATTAATTGGAGCTTCATTGAATTCCATGTGAAGTTCAGGTGACTGTTCCATATCTGCTTTCTAACAGAAATTCTGCTCTTCCAGTTACATGGGTATATATCTGGGATAGGGCCACTAGCTTCATCAGTTTAAGTGAAAGCAGAACTTGGCCCTAAATCAGGGGCAGGCAAACTTTTTTGTCTGAGGGCCACATCGGGTTTTGGAAACTGTATGGAGGGCTGGTTAGCGGAGAGGGGCGTGGCCTGGCCCCCATCCCTTATCCGCTCCCCTCCCCCACTTCTCGCCCCCTCCTGGCCCACCCCAAGGACTTCTGTCCCATCCAACCCCCCCGTTCCCTGACAGCCCCCCAGGATCCTTGCCCTATCCACCACCCCCCCGCTCCCAGTCCACTGACCGCCCCCAGAACCCCTGCCCCTGACTGCCCCCTGCTGCCCCATCCAACCATTCCCCTCCTTCCTGACTGCCCCCTGGGGACTCCTGCCCCCATTCAATCCCCCTGTTCCCCGCCCTCTGACTGTCCAACCCCTATCCAACCCCTCCGCTCCCTGCCCCCTTACCGCACTGCCTGGAGCACCAGTGGCTGGCGGCACTACAACCATGCACCACGCAGCACATAGCACCGGGTCAGGCCGGGCTCAGCAGCGGCACTGCTCCAGGAGCTCACAGCCCTGCCGCCCAGAGCATTGCACTGGTGGCGGGGTGAGCTGAGGCTGCAGGGGAGAGGGAACAGGAGAGGAGGTAGGGTGACCAGACGTCCCGATTTTATCAGGACTGTCCCAATATTTACTTGTTTGTCCCGCGTCCCGACTGATGTTCAGTCGGGACGTGAATTGTCCTGATATTTTGCCCCCCGGTGTACAGGTGGAGGGGGCTCATGCCCCCCCGCCCCCAACTCTGCCCCGGCCCCATCCCCTCCCTCCCCATTGGATCCCTCCCCACATTCCTGCCCTTGCCCCGGCCCAGCCCTGCCCCCTCACTGCCCCATTGGATCCCTCTCCAAATCCCCGCCCTGGCCCCACCTCTTCCCCAAGCATGCCACATTCCTCCTCCTCACCCCTCCCTCCCAGGCTTGCGCTAATCAGCAGTATGGCGACGCAAGCGCTGGAGGGAAGGGGGAGAAGCAGGACGCGGCAGCCAGGGAGGGAGGTGGAGGGGAAGCGAAGGCGAGCTAGTGTACGGGGGCGGGGCGGGGAGCTGCCGGTGGGTGCTCAGCCCCCACCAATTTTTCCTATGCTCCAGCGGCTCTTGGTTGTTTGTTTGTTTGTTTTGCTTTTGTTTTTTCCTCTGCCGCCGGCTCTTGGGGTTTTTTTTTTTTTTTTTGATCCGCTGGCCCAGCCCCACCCCCCACCTGCTGATATTTCACATCTCCCACCTGGTCACCCTAAGAGGAGGGGAGGGGGGGGCCGGGGGCTAGCCTCCTGGGCCAGGAGCTCAGGGGCCGGGCTGGAGTGGTCCGTGGGCCATAGTTTGCCCACCTCTGCCCTAAATAATCCTTTACCTGATCATCTCTGGCCTTGAGTCAGTAAATGGGTCTGGACCAAAATACTGGATCCAAACAACCCAAGTCTGGGGAAGTTCAAATCAACAACTATCCTTTGTGGCTCAGACCCACCTCTACTTGTAAAAAAAAAAAAAAAAAAAAAAAAAGTGTGTTGCATCAGCCACAGGAATGACCCTATAAAACAGTTACAGGGGTGTACGTGTTGATAGGTAGAAGTGATAGAAAAACAACAACTTTCTAAAGCAGCGGTTCTCAAACTTTAGCAACCTGAGGACGCCCATTTTTATTTAAAAAATATTGTGCCCCTTCCCCCCAACCTCCTGCTCAGGTCCCGTCCCCACTCCACCCCTTTCCCCCATGGCCCCACACCTGTCCCACCTCTTCCCACCCCCGTTCCACCTCTGCCCCTCCTCTTCCCCACCTCTTTCCATCCCCTGCCCCGAGCGCGCCTTGTCCCTGCTCCTTCCCCACTCTCCCAGTGCCTCCTGCACACCGCTGAACAGCTGTTTCCGGCATGCAGAAGGCACTGGGAGGGAGGGGGAGGAATTGATCAGAGGGGCTGGCGGACTCCCTGGAGTGCCCTCGTGGACCCCCAAGAGTCCACGGACAGTGGCGTAGAAAGCTTCTAAGAGGAGGGGGAGCAAACATAAAAAAGGCGCCCCCCCTTGGCTCCTCCTCTGGCCATGCCCCCCTTGGCTCCTCCTCCGGCCGCACCACCCCTCCCCCCCATGGCTCCTCTGGCCCTGCTGTGCCACCCCCGTGCCCTCCTCCCGCTCCTCCAACCGCAGCTGCGGGTTGCATGCTGCGCCCCCTGCTCCTCCGGCTGTGCCCCCCCGCTCCTCTGACCGTGCCCGCTGTCCCCCCATGGCTGCCTGCCGCACGGTGGGCCACCAGTCTGTGCCCCCCTTGCTCCTCCGGCCGCTTTTGGAAAGGCGCCGCTTATGGAACATGTGCTGAGGGGAAGCGGCTGCTTCCCCTGCACCCTGCTAGCTACACTACTGTCTACAGACCCCAGTTTGAGAAACACTGTTCTAAAGTTAGTCTGTTCATCTTTTTAAAGGACGAGTGCTATACTTTGGAGTGTGATTCCTCTTTCTGTTTTCCATTGCATTTCAGTAAGGACCCAATCCTGCAAACATGAGTAAACCCATTACATTTGGTGGAACCATTGTATAAGAGTTGCAGGATCACACCCCAAGAACTCTTTTGGTTCTCCTACTGTAGACATAAGCTTCCATTGATGTTTGCCTAGGTAAAAATGGCTGCAACTGATTACCCCAAGGAGCTCATGACCTACAAACTAGCCTCATACGGTTACCTCATATTACCTACATTCTGCACTGGTTGAGGGAGAAGGGAGAACTTGTTTGTTTGTGTTTGTTTGTTTTTAATAATCCTTCAATCAGATATGCTAGTGAGGACCATGTGCCCATATGGATCCCCTGGGACTACAAAAAGGCATAAGGTGCCACACTAGCAGATCCAACTGCAGGGCCAAGGCACCTGTGCCAAGCCAAGAAAATTGTGCTGCTACATTGATTATACTATTTTGCATCCCCATCAAGAGCATCTTGGAAATTAAAATTGGGACATTTATCTTAAATTACCCAATTCTGGGGAGCTACAAGATACACCATTCAATATTGAATGGAAGGGGTTAGTAGAAATGTGCATGGTAGATAGTAAGATGTTTGGATAAAACACAGTGTGAGGTGCAAGATATGACTGAGCAGATGGAAAACATTAGTTTTTGACTTACAGTATATAGAACTAAGTAACCTGGAACAATGCATAGCAGTGGAGTGTCTTACTGGATGCCAGTAATGCCGTAGCCATGTCAACAATGCACTCAATGCACCTGTCCATTTCTTTATTTTTCTCTCTAAATTCTAGCAAAAAGGCACTGCAGCTGGGGCATTTCTAGGAGATCACTACACGTCTGGGATGGTTACACTTATCTGGCTTTCAGCTTCATGCCTTACGCCACACCACCCAGAGATGTGCTGTAAGAGCCCAGAACACGCTCCCCCCCCCCCCCCCCCAGCACATCTTATGCTTCCTACTCTGCCTCAATAATATTTACAAGTTGGCTTTTACATACTCATGGATCCATTCAAATCTTTGCCTTAAAACAAAACCGTATAAATAGAAAACCACTGAAGAGCTACAGCTGCAACTGAGGCTACTGGAGTGTAGCTACCATTGTCAGGCCATCCGCTTGTGCTGCCAGCAAGTGTCAGCGATCGATGGTGTGAGGCGCACAAAAGGAAGCAGCTATTCCAGAAACACCTGCTGCACTCGCAACTCCCCTTCCCCCCTCCGCCTCGTCTCACTATAAACGGTTGCAAATATGGGAAAAGACCAGGGATGCATCATTGAAACCCTTCCATTGTAACTGTAGCTGGGTATAATGGTAAGAGCTTATGTTTGTGCAATACTGCTTCCGTACAGGGTGTTCCATCTGGAACCTAATCAAAGGAGCTCACACTGACCTTCCACATGGTAACACTTAGGTACAGTAGCACTGACGTTTTTTCTGAGAACCCCACTCCAACTTGTGCAATAAATTAAAATAGCAGCATTACTGTTTTTGCCAATTTTGCTCCAAATTCAGCATTTTGCAAAAAAACTCAACTCCAGTAATTGGATAGAGACACTTTCAGGAGCAGCAGTGGTCTTGTGTAAAACCTGTGCCGTCTGTTCTAATAGAGAGCGTTCCATTTAAATCAAAAACAAAACTTGATAATCTTCTGGGCGTGGCTCTATAGGCCATGGAGAGGGGACCAGCTGTGACTGGTGGTGCTGTAGTCAGCTCAGCTGCCAGGGCATCATAGGAGCTGGAATGATAAATATAGCAGAAAAGAAAAGAAGGGGGTCTTGCAGGTTGATAATAAATATTGGGGATTTAGTCCCACTTCAGACTTTCCTAGTCCATTAGAGATCAAGGGCCAAATTCTGCTACTTGTAAATACGGAATAATTCTACTAAGTGAATTTACTCTGGGTTGACACCAGTGAAACTGACAGTAGAATTTGGCCCCAGGTCTTTATTATTATTTATTTTTCAAAGTTCCCCAAAAGTGCGCTAAGTGCTTCACAGAACAAATAGTAGATATGACCCATGCCTGGGAGAGATCACAGTCTAAGTATAGACACAACATGGCACATGATAAAGACAAACAGAGGGGAGGAAGGAAGGACAAGGTAACAAACAAGATTGTGCGGTTGCTTAAGGTTAAGGTACACCTCCTTAGGGTTTGTTTTTAAACTGAAGCAACAGATTGGCAGCATGGTGGGGAGCTAGTGAAACTAATCACTAGGGCTATGTGCATGGCTCAGGTTGCAGCGGCAAAACCGAAGTGGCTGTTTATAAAGCCAAGGCAGCTTGTAGTTCTTGTAAGCAGAGAAGGTGGGCAGATGATGCCCAGAAAGACACAGAGTTCTGAACGGGGTGTTGGAGATTAAAAGTGTGCCCTCTGCTCCTGCTGGTGTGGATCTGCCAGGGGAGTAAGGAGCCCTGCTGCTGCTGCCCCCTCACATGGCGAGGGAGGTGGGAAGAAGCTCCTGGGGTCTCAGTGCCCTGAAGCAGCTCACTAGTGGAGGGTGGTAGGAGCAAGGGGGCTGACAGGCCCCTGGCTCTCTCCGTACCCTCTCTGGCAACTGGCAGGCTTCTCGGTCCCATTTTATAGCATATGAAAATACTGCTGGGCCCTGACATTCTTATGAAATACTCGAAAAGGTCCATTCTGCCAGGAAGATTTTGCAAAGGAAGAACTCAAGGTTTTGGCCTCCATTTACAACTTAGCCTGGCCCCAATTCAGCTAGCAACCTTTTAAGCAAGTGTGGTCTCAATGGAGTCAATGGGAATGCTCACACACACTCAGTTAGCCACATGCTTAAGTACCTGGGGCCTAACCAACAACTGCAGGACCTTTGGGATGGGGACCATCATTTACTGTTTGTTTGCACAGCTCAGTGAGGTCCTGACCTGGCTGAAGCCTCTAGTTGCAACAGAAATACAAAAGGATAAATATAACAAAACCATGGCAACAGAACTAGGGCTTTTTTTTTTTTTTTTTTTTTTTTTTAAGATGGAGATGCTGCCAAGTCCTGCAGAGGCCAATTTCATTTGTTCTAAAAGTGTTTCAAAGTACGAGCAACATTCCCACAGGCTGTCATTTCTGTTTGTCACTGGCTTTTATTTAAGGGATTGACAGCAGCTTATTATCAGACAGCATATTTGCTAATAGCTCATCTCTGAAGCTGACAAAAATCACCAGAGCAAGCACTAATCTGCACTAGTGCAAAGGGACAGCATATGGCGGGCTTCAAACCTACCCTGACGCCACCTCTTCCCTAAAAATATAACATTTTGTTCCCAAACCATCCCTTTTTAACTAAACTAAAGGGCTGCCCTGGTTTTAAAATCCCAGTGCCAAACAAGGCAATTCAAGTGCCTCAAGCTTAGTGCTAGAGAGGGGCTCAGAACAAAACCTCACATCTGAACCACCCAAATTTGGGAAAGATCAAGGCTTTGTTCCTGACGGCAGTAGTGCAATGGGAGTAAGGGTACTCTTTATTATGAGGTTGTGCAGAGCCCTTTGGGCACTTCCAGTATATACTCTTTCTAGCAAAGATAAAAAACCACTATAAATATCCATAACATATACTGAAATCCATGCTATTAAAAACAGTCTTGTAGCTAGGCAGAAGGCTACTGCTTGTCAGACACTGTTTCCCATCAGTGATCTCACCTCCTCGTATTTTTCCCCCCGACAGAGTCTTGAAAATATTTTCATTATTGCTTGGTGCCTAGTCAATTAAGTCTTTTTTAGTATTGTGCTTTGGGTGCTAACCATGTGAGTCCTGCTAATCACACATGGTGCATGTGGGAACAACCCACCACGCACCAAAGTCAAGTCCTCCTCCCATTGCTGCTTCAAAGAAATGCTTCTGTGCTCTGCTGTTTGTGAGAGAGACTAACCCTGGAACGTGGCAAGAAGAAAGGAGTTAAAACCAAGAGCTAGTGTAAGCCAGTTAATGTTGCCTCAGTCTGAGTTATAAAGCACACTGGTTATTAGATTGACACCACCACAGAGATGTTACCCACGCGTCAGAAATGAACACCATGATGTACGCCCTATTTAGCTCTCTCAACAAATTACGAGTCTGACTTCTTTCACTTTAACCTCACGGTTCTTTTTCGTTTGGCTGGGGTTTGGTGGGGTGGGATGGGGAGGGGAGAGGATTGTCAGCCTCTTAAGCATATGAAAACAAATTTCACTTTAAGTTACATCAGTATTGTATTGACATGGAACAGCTCAAAAAGCTTTCTAGCTGATAAATAAAAATATGATTAGCCTGGTTGGTTGTTCTATATTCATCACGCTTAGTACCTGGCATTCGTTCTGGCTGTCAGACAAGTAATATCTGATACATCTGTACTGTTTATCTTTCAGCCAAAATGGGTTCAAGCACCCCTATCCTCACTATTATCCCTTCCCTCCCTCTCCAAAGGGCCTGAATGAAAAATATATCCATATTGGAACATTAGGGTCAAACCAAAGTTTGCATTTTTAAAGACCCGCATAATACTGGATTAGTCCTATGGAATCTTATGAAAGCATAGCACACACTTTTTACCACTGCTAGCCTCAGCAATTTATAGCTGTCTATTAAAGCTGGGCCCCATTTTTCAAATATTCAAAATTTACACCATTTTTTCATTTTTGACTAGCTCTACTGTAGCTCCAAATCTAGACATGAGGGGCCAAATTCTGACCCGATATGGATGCATCTCCGTTGACCCCTAAGATTCATTTTTTCTAAAAATAAAACCCAAAATGCCATCTCCTGTGTGATGCTAGATTCAATAACCTGCTATTGGAAGTAGTGAGATGGGGGGGTGAGGGGGCAGGTACATGAATTAAGTGAACTTGAAAGATTCAAGAATTCCTCAACCCTGAAGAGTGACCTTCCCCAGAAGAGCAAAGGAAACAGCAGTGCATGCTTGCCCAACATTGCACCACCAACCTACTTCAGAAGCAACTGAAAGGACCACTTCCAGGAATGAGAGCAGTTCAGCCTGCAGGCCTATTCAGTCCTTGACCTGAGACTGCCAACAAGGGTCTGATGGTGGTTTGTGCCAAGTGGACACCTGCACATTATGAATGGAATTCAAACCACCAATTTATTTTATGTAAACCATGTATATACTCTTTCTAGCAAAGATAAAAAACCACTATAAATATCCATAACATATACTGAAATCCATGCTATTAAAAACAGTCTTGTAGCTAGGCAGAAGGCTACTGCTTGTCAGACACTGGTTCCCATTAGTGATCTCACCTCCTCGTTTTTTTTCCCCCCGACAGAGTCTTGAAAATATTTTCATTATTGCTTGGTGCCTAGTCAATTAAGTCATTACAATTGCCATCAGATGTTTGTAATGACTTTCGCTTACTACCAACCTGGCCTGCATTTGAACTAGAAACCTAGAAATGAAAGAATTTATATAACCTATTACAAATCCCGATAGCCATCCAACCCCTCAGGAAACACTTCTTAAAAACGTGCTACATGAGTTTGAAACTAGCTCCTTTTGTTTGCCATTATAATGTGGTGTTCATGGAAATTTCACATACAACTAGCAGAACCATCAGAGAGAAAAAGGCAGCTGTCAGATTGGCTGTTTCTTGGTTAGCTGACAAAGGAACAATATATGTACGCATGTATAATACCTCTAAATCTATCAGTACAGATAAATGTCCTTTTTTGTCAGGTCAGAAAACAAATAGTTGTAGACCATAAACCAAAATTATTTACACAGTTCAGCCGTTCTTGGGTTTGTGAAGAAGGCTTTACCTCTCTCTGATCTTTTTTCTTTCACTACCACAGATCACACAACTTTCCCTTCACAGTTCATCAGCATAACATGGTAATTTATTTCCCACTTCACTCATATTCCCATGTGGCTGAGCTGCATCCCAGTTAGAATCTGTCACCTTTATTAACCCTGCTGCATTTCCATAGAGTTGGGTTCCTCCGCGGTCCAGCCAGCTAAGGTAGAAACCTATAGGGACTAAATGGTGATTGGGGCCATATGAGTGGTAGGCAGCAATTGTTCATACCTGGCAACCATTGTGTTAGGATCCATAAATTCATCAAATCATCAAAGTCACAGGGCCTGATTCTGATGTCTCTTATACACATATACATCACAATTAACTCCAATTAAGTCAATGGAGTTGAAGCAGTATAAAATAATGTGCAATCAGAATCTGTTCCACCAGATGCAAATATGGTGGGTTTTTACTGTAGAAAATTATTTAAGGCAGGGCTGGTAGCACTACCTAATATTAAGGTTGCCTGACTTCCCATTATAAGACCCTGTTTTCTGTTGTTTTTAACTTTGCCAAACTTTAACCATTTGAGCCTAAATTTTCCAAATACGTTGTTTTGCTCATGTTAAAAAATTCTGGCAACGTTTTCTTTGAAAAAATCTAACAACCCCACGATTTGGAACAAGGCCTCGAAATTTGGCTGGGGCGTGGCTTTTGCCTCATGGAAACTTTTTTAGCTTTGCCATTCCCATGAAAGTCTGCCCAAATTTGGCCAATTTATAAGCCTTTGAAAAATCCCAGTTCAAGCATGCCCAGTAGGGACTTGTTGAAACATTGCTGCTAAAAATCCCCCAAGATTCCATGCATATTGAGCATGCTCAATCCTGGGGATGAGCAGGATTTACCCTGCAATTGCAACCCTGGGCTACCATAAACCAGGCCAGAGCCAAGCACTTGAACTGCGAGTCGGGAGTCTGTCTCTCCTGTGCTCTCAATGCCCCTTCTGCTGGTCCAGCAGCACAGAAGAGGAAGCTGCCTGATTTCAATGCAGAGGGGACAAGAGCAGCACCAGGGGGGTGCGGAGGGAGTAGATTGGGACAAGGAGTCCAGGAGAACTGGAAGTGGGACTGGCTGGATTAAAAAAGTGGGAGTCAGGGACAGAAACCAGGACTAGCTGGGCGAGGAGACTGGGACTGTGAGCTATGGGGAGACCAGGACGAGCTGGGCAAAGAGACTGGAACTGGGACCCAGGAAGCCAGTGGGTGAGGGCAGACTAAGATCAGTTGAGCAGCAGGTGAGAGAAAGTAAAGAAAGACTGGGACAGGAGAAGCCTGGGATGATGAGAAGGGTGAGGGAAACTGGGATAGGGACTAGGTGGGACTAGGACTTGCATGGCAAGGAAATTGGGGCTGGGATAAGAAGCCTGAGGAGTGGAGACTGGGATTGTCTAGGTGAGGAGAATGGGACTGGGATAAGAAGCCTGATTCATCACCAGAGCACATCTGTTCTTTGCACTGACCGAAGCCTGGCTCCTGTGGGGGGAGCGGGGAGGACTTGATCATGTATTATTAATGACTGTATGATAATGTACAAGAACAAGGGGGTTGAATGAAGGCTGCCCAGGAAACCTTAATGCTGGCATTTCCTAACTTCTGAGTGCTTGACTTTACAACCTTAAAGTTATTTTAAGTTAGTTTTGTGTGTGTAATTTTTATTTTGGTATGAATTTGGCCCAATATTTCAGGTCTGGCTGCACCTGAACTAAAAAGTGGGGTACTGTCCCTTGCCTGTTTTATGAATTGATTCTTCTGAATATCCACCCCCAAAACTGCAGTGGGCCGTTTTGTTTTTGCTACCATCACACGTTGCAAACTCATATCGGTTTGTTGCTAACGACTTGTCCAAAGTCTTTTTCAGCATTGCTGCTTTCCAGGTTTCTCCCACACTGAGTGTGCACTTTGGGTGACTTTTCATTCAATGGATTAGGCTTGCATCTTTCAACATTGAATCCCACGTTGTTATTTTCTGCCGATATTTTAACAGACTATGTCACTTTTTGTCATTCCTCTGTCATCACTGGTGTTCTTATCACATCCCAACTTAGCCCTGGTCTACACTACGAGTTTCGGTCGAATTTAGCATGTTAGATCAATTTAACCTTGCACCCGTCCACATGATGAAGCCATTTTTGTCTACTTAAAGGGCTCTTAAAATCGATTTTGGTACTCCTCCCCGACGAGGAGATTAGTGCTGAAATTGACCTTGCTGGGTCAAATTTGCGGTAGTGTGGACGCAATTCAACGGTATTGGCCTCCGGGAGCTATCCCAGAGTGCTCCATTGTGACTGCTCTGGACAGCACTCTCAACTCTGATGCACTGGCCAGGTAGACAGGAAAAGCTCCGCGAACTTTTGAATTTCATTTCCTGTTTGGCCAGCATGGCGAGCTGATCAGCACAGGTGACGATACAGTCCCAGAATCGCAAAAGAGCTCCAGCATGGGAGGTACTGGATCTGATTGCTATTTGGGGAGATGAATCCGTGCTATCAGAATTCCATTCCAAAAGACGAAATGCCAAAATATTTGAAAAAATCTCCAAGGGCATGAAGCACAGAGGCTATAACAGGGACCCGCAGCAGTGCCGCGTGAAACTTAAGGAGCTCAGGCAAGCCTACCAAAGAACCAGAGAGGCAAACGGCCGCTCCAGGTCAGAGTCCCAGACATGCCGCTTCTATGATGAGCTGCATGCCATTCTAGGGGATGCCCTTACAACTACCCACCCCTGTGCGTGGACTCAGTCAATGGATTCTCACGCAACAGGGATGCAGATTTTGGGGACGAGGAAGATGAGGAGGAGGAGGATGTTGAAGATAGCACACAGCATGCAAGCGGAGAAAATGTTTTCCCCGACAGCCAAGAACTGTTTATCACCCTGGACCCAGTACCCTCCTCACCTACCCAAGGCGGGCTCACGGACCTTGAAGGCAAAGAAGGGACCTCTGGTGAGTGTACCTTTGTAAATATTGTACAAGGATTAAAAGCAAGCGTGTTTAATGATTAATTTGCCCTGAAGACTTGGGATGCATTCGCGGTCAGTACAGCTACTGGAAAAGTCTGTTAACCTGTATGGGGATGGAGCATAAATCCTCCAGGGACATCTCAATGAAGCTCTCCTGGATGTACTCCCAAAGCCTTTGCAAAAGGTTTCTGGGGAGGGCAGCCTTATTCCATCCTCCAGGGTAGGACACATTACCACACCAGGCCAGTAGCACGTAGTCTGAAATCACTGCATAACAAAACATGGCCGTGTATGATCCCGGTGTTTGCTGGCATTCAAGCAACATCCGTTCTTTATCTCTCTGTGTTATCCTCAGGAGAGTGATAACATTCATGGTCACCTGGTTGAAATAGGGGACTTTTATTAAGGGGACATTCAGAGGTGGCTGTTCCTGCTGGGCTGTTTGCCTGTGACTGAACAGAAATCATCCCTGCTGTGCGCCACATGGTGGGGGGAGCGGTGAAGCAATCATCCCAGAGAATAGGGGGTATGGGGGGGTTAGTTGGGTTTGTGCTCCACATTAACCCGAAAGCCACAGCCCCTCCTTTTAAATGGCCAACCCATTTTAAATGGCCAACCCAATGGGTGCTTGGTATGGGAAATGAGGCGCTGCTGTTTGAAACCATGTAATGTTAACAGCTTGGTTCACCGTGAAAGTCTACCCATTGTTCTCTAAAATGTGTCTTTTTAAATACTACTCTCCCTTTTTTTCCTCCCGCAGCTGCAAATGTTTCAACGCTCCCTGTATCATCTGTATCCCAGATGCTAGCGAAGATTAGAAGGCGAAAAAAATGCACTGGCGATGAAATGTTCTCTGAGCTCATGCAGTCCTCCCACACTAAATGAGCCCAGCAGAATGCATGAAGGCAGACACTGTCAGAGTGCAGGAAAGCACTAAATGAACATGAGGATATGTGGCGGGATCAAGATGATAGATGGCATCAGCGTGATGAAAGGAGGCAGGATGCAATGCTGAAGCTACTATAAGATCAAACTGATATTCTCTGGTGTACTGTTGAGGTGCAGGAAAGGCAGCAGGTGCACAGACCGCCGCTGCAGCCCCTGTGTAACAAACCGCCCTCCTCCCCAAGTTCCATAGCCTCTTCACCCAGACGCCCAAGAACGTGGTGGGGGGGGCCTCCAGGCACCCAACCACTCCACCCCATAGAACTGTCCAAGCAACAAAAGGCTGGCATTCAATAAGTTTTGAAGTGCAGTGTGGCCTTGTCCTTCCCTCCTCCACCACCCCACCCCGTGCTTCTCTCCTCCCCCACCCCTCCTGGGCTACCTTGGTAGTTATCCCCGCATTTGTGTGATAAAGTAATAAAGAATGTATGAATTTGAAACAACAATGACTTTATTGCCTCTGCAAGCAGTGATCAAAGGGGGGAAGAGGAGGGCAGTTGACTTATAGGGAAGTAGAGTGAACCAAGGGGGCGGGTTTTCATCAAGGAGGAACAAACAGAACCATCACACCGAAGCCTGGCCAGTCATGAAACTTGTTTTCAAAGCTTCTCTGATGCGCAGCATGCCCTGCTGTGCTCTTCTAACCGCCCTGGTGTCTGGCTGCACGTAATCAGTGGCCAGGCGATTTGCCTCGACCTCCCACCCGACCATAAACGTCTCCCTGTTACCCTCACAGATATTGTGGAGCACACAGCAAGCAGTAATAACAATGAGAACTTTGGTTTCGCTGAGATCTAACCGAGTCAATAAATTGAGCCAGCGCGTCCAAAGGCACATTGTACCACCATTCTGCACTTGCTCAGCCTATAGTTGAACAGCTCCTGACTACTGTCCAGGCTGCCTGTGTATGGCTTCATGAGCCAAGGCATTAAGGGGTAGGCTGGGTCCCCAAGGATAACTAGGCATTTCAACATCCCCAATGGTTATTTTCTGGTCTGGAAAGTCAGTCCCTTGCTGCAGCCGTTCACACAGACCAGAGTTCCTAAAGATGCGAGCGTCATGTACCTTTCCTGGTCATCCCACGTTGATGTTGGTGAAACGTCCCTTGTGATCCACCAGTGCTTGCAGCACCATTGAAAAGTACCCCTTTAAGTTTATGTACTGGCTGCCTTGGTGCTCCGGTCCCAGGATAGGACCCACCACAGTTAGGAAATCCCATTGCAGCAAAGCCATCCACTGTGACCTGCACATTTCCCAGAGTCACTACTCTTGATAGCAGCAGCTCAGTGATTGCGTTGGCTACTTGGATCACAGCAGCTCCCACAGTAGATTTGGCCACTCCAAATTGATTCCCGACTGACCAGTAGCTGTCTGGCGTTGCAAGCTATCGTCACTCGCTTGTGAAGTATGAGGGCTGCTTTCATCTTGGTATTCTTATGCTGCAGGGCAGAGGAAAGCAAGTCACAAAGTTCCATGAAAGTGCCCTTATGCATGTGAAAGTTTCGCAACCACTGGGAATCATCCCAGACCTGCAACACTATGCGGTCCCACCAGTCCTCATCACTCTCGTCACCACGCTGCCATCGCCTCCTTGCCTGCTTTTGCAGGTTCTGGTGCTGCATACACTGCAGGATAACGCGTGTGGTGTTTACAGTGCTCATAACTGCCGTGGTGATCTGAGCAGGCTCCATGCTTGCCATGGTATGGCCTCTGCACAGAAAAAAGGCACGAAACGATTCTCAGCCGTTGCTCTCACTGAGGGAGGGGGGCCTGATGACATGTACCCATAACCACCCACGACAATGTGTTTGCCCCATCAGGCATTGGGAGCTCAACCCAGAATTCCAGTGGGCGGCGGAGACTGCAGGAACTGTGGGATAGCTACCACAGTGCAACACTCCGAAAGTCGACGCTAGCCTCGGTACTGTGGACGCACTCGGCCAACTTAATGCGCTTAGTGGGGACACACACAATCGACTGTATCAAATCGATTTCTAAAATATCAACTTCTATTAAATTGACCTAATTTCGTAGTGTAGACATACCCTTAGTTGAATCCGCAAACATCATCATGTGCTGTTTACTCCCATTTCCAGATCAGGAATGAAGATGCGAAATACAACTGGACCTTCCTAACCCTGGTCACATCCCCCAATTTCAGCCAATCTCTAGCTAATCAAAGGGCCCAATCCATTGACTCCAAATGAGCTATGCTGCTTTAGACAAACTGAGGATCTGACCTCATTACAAATGACATAATGGGTCTATTTTGAGGACATAATGGGTCTAATGCCCAGTGGTTAGGACTGTAGGCTGGGAGTCAGGAGGCACAAGTTCCATTCCCTGGTTCACCCCAAGCTCCCTTTGTGATGAGTGAGCATGGGCAAATCACTTAACTTCGCTGTGTCTCAGTTACCCACCTGTATGAATGGGGATAATAGCATTTCCCTACTGCCCAGGGTTGTTGTGAGGATAAATATATTATAGATTGTGAGTGTCTGAGCACCTACGGTCTGAGGAGCCATGTAAGTACCTTAGAGAGAGAGATTTGCAGAAAATGGAGAGGTTTCCATTTTCCCTAAGGTGGGCTGGATTCACAATGGGGACTTAGTATATCTATACTGAAGAAAAAAAATAACTGTCACAGCAGTGGGTCTCAGAGCCCTAGTCAACTGACTTGGGCTCGCGCTACAGGACTAAAAATAGCTGTGCAGACATCGCCACTGGGGATAGAGTCCGGACTCTGAAACCCTCCCCAGATGCTAGATTTAAGACCCCAGGCTCCAGCCCCAGTGGCAACATCTACACTGCCATTTTTAGCCCCGTAACATGAGCCCAAGTCAGCTGACCCGAGCTCTGAGACTCACTGCTATGCGGGGCAGGGAGGTGGGTGTTTTCTTTTTGCAGTGTAAACATATGTGTAGATGCCTCGCTGCCCCCTTAGGCACCTATATCCAACAATTAGGACCAATGACATTCACAAAACCCCTGCTCAGCTGCCACCTAACCCTGTAGGTGCCTAAGGAATTTAGGGGCCTACATTTCCACTGGTAAAGTTCCCTAAGAGCCTAAATTTCCACTGCTGGACATGCACAAAGTCCTGACAATGCCAAACAACTCAGTGACTAACTCACTCCTAAGCCCTTGCAGGAGTCACAAACCCCTACCTTTCCCATCCCATCCAGTTGACTTGCTCAGATGTCACCTTAGCGCACGCGTACTGAATCCCCACTCTGCCTGCTATCGAGCAAGGTCTCAAACCCAGGTTTCTCAACTGGGTGCCTTCATCACTGGGCTATAGAGTCAGTCTCTCGCTCAGGACCAGAGGGTATTTATGTAAAATGGAACAGCTCCCACAGGAGAGACAGAGTGCCACACCTCAGAATATCCTACAGCCTAGTGATTAGGGCGCTCACCTGGGAGGCAGAAGACCTGGGTTTAAGTCCCTGCTCCACATCAGGCAGAGTGGGGATTTGAACAAAGGTCTCCCACATGCTGGGCGAGTGCTCTTACCACTGGCATATTGGGAAAGAGGGGATACAGCTGCATCTCCTCCTGTTTTTCTTGAGAAAGGATTTAGGTGTCTAACTCCAAGAGAGGGTTCATAGCTGAGACTCCCAAATGGAAGAAATCACCTCCCTCTGACACAGACTCAGGGCCAGCACAACCCATTAGGTGACCTAGGCAGTCGTCTAGGGCACTACAATTTGTGGGGCGGCAACCGCGGTGATATTTCGGCGGTGGGACCTTCCGCCGCCTCTGTGGGGGGTGGCATTTCGGGGTAGGACCTTCCGCCACCTAGGGCGGCAGAAAAGCTGGTGGCGCTCCTGATCAGACTTGGGCACCTAACTCCCTTTGAGGAGCAGGGCTTAGACGACGCCCCTCTCCTTGGCCTTTCCTACTGGCTAGCATGAGCAGCTCCCGGCTCGGCCTGCTTGCTTCTATGAATCCCCTTTCTGGGCACTTGATTCTCCCCATGCATTGTATAGGGCGCCTGGGCAGCCAACGCAGGGCTGTGAACTCCACTAGGTAGCAGGACAGCTAAAAGTTAGGAATTGCAATGCTCAGCACTGCGATATGTAAGTCCCACCTTGTGATTCTAGCCCTTTGTGCCTCTTTCGCCCAGTGCTGGAGGAAAAGTGGCCACTATTAACAAGACGGTGCCCACTGAAATCCAAGACAATGATTCATCGCTCGTTCGTTCTCGATGGTTAACCTCGCTTGCAGACAACTGGGTTAGCCAAGGATTTATACAGCGACAGGAGGAGCGTGGAGATGTTGACAGTGCTAGGGGAGGGAGTGCCTGTATGGACGACATTCTCAGCTTTCCTGGCATTAAACATCAAGGGACTAACAACAGAAATAAAGATCTTTGTGAAATACCATATAGGCGCCAATCCCGCAGCTGAATCGATGCAGGCAGGCTTCAAGGGGCCTCCAAGGCAGCCCACACTGATCCAGTTGTAGGATCGAGGCTATAGCATATAGAGATAGTTGCTGCTGTTGTTCAATGTCATTGATGTGACACAGCTCAGCTGCTTCTAGCTGTGATTTTCTGACAGAAAGTCTTGGAGAGACCAGAGGGAATTTTTCAGCAGGTGTGTGTTTGTTTTTAGCAGGGTCACGACTAGTTGACATGGCACTAAACACAACTCAGCCTTGCCTACACTAACCACCAAGTCCAGGTGAGCATCTTCTCAGCTAACTCAATTGTTAACCATTAATAAGGTTCCCTTACAGAGACAGGTCTCTTGAGTGAAGCCCAAACCAGAATCTCCTAGCTGGGCAAAACCATCACTTGTAATCACCTTTTAACACATCTCTTGCTGAATGTTTTACTTTGGTTTAGTTATTGAATGGTGTTAACCTTTGAATGGTCACAATTAGGTTTCAAAGTTACAGAAACACCCCATTAAAGAAATTATGGCAAGTTCACTTCACACCTGGGTTACTACTAGTGGGGTTTCATGTGCAGTAAGGCTTCAGGCCAAGACAAGCAGCAACACATTGATTTATACAATGACTTCAAGTTATACAACCAGAAAGGCTAGCAACGATCTTCCTTACATTAAAGAAAGCATAGAAGGATCCAGGGAAAGGCTCTAAATCAATCAAATCCATATTTACCAGCTCCCAAGTTTAGATGCTCCCTCCTCCTTACCCCACATGCCCACAAACATACACACACTCCAGAAGTTCATTGCTCATTTGACAATAAGGGGCAGTTTTCAAAGCACTACCTGGGAGCGCCATGCACAAATACCATTCACTATTATGACATCTGTGAATGTGCCAACTTGAAGGTGATAAAATGATACAGAGCGCTGAAATTGTGGGCGCAGTTAAGGGGAAGGATTGACAAATATAACTCAAAACCCTTCTTCTCTTCACCATTTTTATTAATGACTTGGATAATGGAGTGGAGAGTGTGCTTATAAAATTTGTGACTGACACCAACCTTGCAGGACAGGATTAGAATTCAAAATGATGTTGACAAATTGGAGAATTGGTCTGAAATCAACAAGATGAAATTCAATAAAGACAAGTGAGAAGTACTGCGCTTAGGAAGAAAAAAAATCAAATGCAGAGCTACAAAATGGGGAATGTTGGGTAGGGTGTAGTACTGGTGAAAAGAATCTGGGGGCTACAGTGGATCACAAATTGAATATGAGCCAACAATATGGGACAGTTGAGAAGAGAAGACTGAGGTGGGGAACATAACTGACTTCAAATATGAAAAGATTTGTTATAAATAGGACAGCGATCAATTGTTCTCCATGTCCACTGAATGTCTGACAAGAAGGCTTCATCTGCAGCAAGGACAATTTAGGTTAGATATTAGGAAAGCTTTTTAATTATAAGGATAGGTAACCACTGGAATAGGCTTCCAAGGGAGGTTGTGTAATCGCTATCACTGGAAGTTTTTAAGAACAGGTTAGACAAATACCAATCAGGGGTGGTCTAAGTATACATGGTTCTGCTTCACCGTGGTAGGCTGGACTAGATGATCACAGAAATGGAGGGCTGGAAAGGACCTCAGGCGATCATTGGGCCTGATCCAGTGAGGATCTCCTGTAAGATGCTGAGCACTCTCAAGTCCCAATCACTTCTATGGACCTCAAAGGCATTCATCCCCTCCAGGATCATGGCCATTCTTTCCAGTCTTCTTTCCTCCACACTTCCCCTCTTGGAGCACACTCTAGAATATAGCACTATGATCTCAGATCTCCTCTTAGTACTGTCATGTGTAAAGCAGAAAAAAAAAATCTTTCCAAGTTCTTGTAAGCCTGTAATGCAACTCGTCAGCTTACAAAGTCCTTTGAAATGAGGCCAGCTGCTTACAGGGAATCTACTCGTATTTATTTATTTATTCATTCAATTCAGTTTAACACAATGGGGTGGGGGTTGAGGTTCCCCCTCATCTGCAGCAAGAATATATAAAAATCTGATCCATGTGCAATATCCAAAACAGAAACGTTGCTATAAAAGTAATTTGATCAGAGTTTAAATGGATCAGATCTTCATTAAGGTTTTCCCTCAAAGGCTTTACAGGCTTAAAGCTTGAATCTAATCTTCAGTGTCAGCTGAAAAGGTGGGAGGAGAGGCTAAGATGCTGGCACTGGGTTTTGTTGGTCTAGAGAAGCCAAGATTTAACACTGTAAATAGTTAAAGCCATAAATACTTGAGCGCATGGTATATTGGCCTTCAGATACATGCATACAGCTCCCACTGATGTCACTGGTAGCTGGGTAAAAGTATCTTAGGGCTGAGTTTGACCCTGAAAGCATCCTTAGCGTTTCCTCCCCACCCCCCATGTCCAGCCACCACTGTGGTTCACAGCCAAGATTAGCTCTTGAAATACCTTTGAGGGAAAATCTGCAACAAGCATCCAATTAACAAAGGGTTTGGCTCTTATACACATTAATCCTACTTTCCAAGCACCTCATCCTTGCTCCTGGCTCTGAGTCCAGCCCTGTTATCATAGAATATTGGGGTTGGAAGGGACCTCAGGAGGTAATCTAGTCCAACCCCTCAAAGCAGGACCAATCCTCAGACAGATTTTTGCCCCAAATCCCTAAATGGCCCCTTTAGGGACTGAACTCACAAGGCTGGGTTTAGCAGGCCAATGCTCAAACAACTAAGCTATCCCTCCCCCCATTTTCTTCTCCTGCCTTTCTCTCGACCAATGACAACTCTCATTGCTTGTCTACTCCATCCATTTATTTATAGACATCTCTGCAGGGCTCCTCACCACAGTATCTGCCCACTTCACAAACATTACAGCACTTAGCCTCACACCATCCCTGTGAGTTAAAAAGATATTTACTATCCCCACTTCACAGATGTGAAACTGAGGCACAGAGAGATTAGGTGACTTGCCCGCGGTCACACAAGAAGTCTGTGACAAAGCTGGGAACAGAACTCAGTCTCCTGATTCCCAGACTAGTGCCTTAACCCTCCCTGTCACCCTCTCTCCAAATTCTTTGATCTGACAGGCAGCAGGCAGCCCAATGGACACTGATAGACTTACTGAGACCTGGGGCTGGATTTTGGATATCGCTAATTGTTGTGGGGGAGGCACTTGGGGGGGGTATTCATCTAACTGATCTGAATCTTAAATATAGTTCAAATCTGCTGGCTAATTGAAATAACTAAATACATATACTCCATGTAAGCAGCTGGCTGCATTTCAAAGACCTTGGCAAATTGCATTCGTGGATCACACGTTTACAACAGACAGTAAAACAAACCTGTCACATCTTACTCCAGTTATTACATCAATTAGAACATGTTGTTCATGATACAAAACTGAATGGGACCATACCCATTGCTTTGATCATGTTAAGCCTCAGATTTCCTTCAAACTAAGGAGGAGATAAAGTTTCCTTTTAATCATGAAAATGTCTCAGTTCTAAATCATGCCATATTAAATAAAACTATATTTATATCAGATGACTGAGTGAAAAAGGTGATTCACAGATGAGCTGGTTATAAAGATTCATGAGCCAATGTTCAGTCTGTAATCAGGGTCCAAGGTTCTAATTTAATTCCAGGTTCAGGGAAAACTCTTATCATAAGGCATTTACACCATGTGTATCATTAGTCTTAGTATCCTGGCATTCCTCAGATAAGATAGAAGTACCTGAAATATTTCTTCCAGGGTGTTAACGACACTTCATTTTACCTGGAACCTTCATTTTCATTCTATAAAACGGTATCTGTTAGGCACCACAGCCCAGGTCCTCAAAGGTATTTAGGCACCTAACTCCCATTGAAATCAATGGAAGTTAGTCATCCAACACCTTTAAGGATCTGGGCCCAAATCCTCAGGCCTTGGTTCAGTTACTAACCAGCCAAACTGCTATGGGGCTGTCGTGGGGCAAGTGCATCCCATCCCCTCCTGGGGTGGGGCGGGTTAATTACTTTCCTGTGGTCACATCCTTATGACCAGCCTTTGTCTTGGGGTAATGAGGACTAATCGAAAAAATCAATATGGCTGCTCTTCTCTAAAGGTTGTGTGACCCAATGGCCAGGGTCGGTTACAGCACCCCTTGCCTTCAGGTCAATGTGGCCTAGTGGCCAGAGTCAATTACAGTGGCCCTTGCATCCAGGGCAGTATGGCCTCACAGACAGAGTCAGTATCACAGCCTCTAGACACAGGGAAGTGCGGCCTAGCGGCCAGAGTCAGTATCACAGCCTCCAGACACGGCAGTGCAGCCTCGCGGCCATTACCTGGGGGGTCGCCTCTAGGTGGGAGCGGCAGCCTGGGTAGGGGGGCCCGAGCCCACCCAACTCCACCAGGCCCCGACCCAGGGCTCTAACAGTGGTGGAGTGGTCCGCCACTGAATCAGCAGGGAATCCCACTGAAACACGCTGACCTCACTCGGGTGGGAGATACCACTCACTCACTCACCCTCCCTGGCTCACTCCCTACTGGGTTTCCTGAAGCCGCAGTCCATGGGGTATCGGGATCTCTGGGCTCCTCAGCATGGATGATTCCCTGGGACTCTGCTGGCCAGACCTCCAGTCTGACTCTCCGGATCTCCAGCTCCCACAGGGAAGGGCTGGGATGGCTCTTCAGCTGGAACCTCTGCCCAAAGTCCTTCCCCTCCGGTGGCCAAGCCTGAATGACCTGAGCTGCTCCCTTTTATACCTAGTCTCCAGCTGGAGCATGCCCAGCAGGGCCACAGGGGCATGGGCTCCTCGGCGCAGAGAGTGGCGTTAACCCTCACAGTACCAGTGTGGGGCAAGTGCGCCCCATCTCACAAACCCCCCTTTAAGAGGATGCCCGTTGGTGGGTCCTCTTTTCCTTCCTCACCTCCCACCCAGGAGAAAAATTCCATGTTTGCGTGTGCCCTATCTGGTTGATGGGCAACGCTGAAGTCATAGGGCTGGAGTGATAAATACCATCTCATAATTCAAGCATTGGTATCTTTCATACTGTTGAGCCATCAGAGTGGGCGTGATCTGTGACCAACTGAAATGGGTTTCCCAGCAGGCAGTATCTTAGTGCATTGATTGCCCACTTTACCGCCAGGGCCTCCTCCTCTACAGCTGAATACCTCTGTTCTCAGGGAAACAGCTTCCAGCTCAAATAGAGGATGGGATGTTCTTCTCCCTCGATCTTCTGGGACAATACTGCTCCCAGCCCCACTTCAGATGCATCTGTCTGCAATATAAAGGGCTTAGCGAAGTCTGGGTGATATAGGACTGGTGCCCTAGTCAGTTTGTCCTTTAGGTCCTGGAAGGCCCTCTAACATTCTGCCGACCACTGGATCTTTCGGGGTTGGAATCTCTTAGTTAAATCTGACAAAGGTGCCACGAGCATTACAAAATCTGGTACAAAGCAGTGCCAGGCTTAAAAATTGGCATACCTGTCTCTTTGTCATGGGCATCGGGTAGTCCTGCAGATTGCAGTCCTGCAGATCTTGCAACTTGTCCACAAGTGGACATAGGGTCCCTCTCCCCACAGTATATCCCAGGTATGTTACTTCCCGTCATCCGAGGTGGCATTTGGCCAGGTTGGCCATGAGCCTGGCTTCCCCCAGGGCTTGTAGTACATCCTTAAGGTGTCGGCAGTGTTCCTCCTACGTATGACTGTACACCACTATATCATCTCTGTAGGCCGCCGTGTACTGGTGGTGGGGTTGTAACAGATGATCCATGAGTTGTTGGAATGTGGCAGCAGCCCCATGAAGACCATGGTCACAAAGTGTTACAGTCCGAATGGGGTAGGGAAAGCCATCTTTTCATGGGAAGCTGGAGTCAAGGGGATTTGCCAATACCCCTTCATCAGGTCTAGGGTCGAGATGAAATTGGCATTGCCCAGTTGTTCAAGTAACTTGTCTACTCGTGGCATGGGATAAGCATCGAATCGAGAGATTGCATTACCTTTTTGAAAGTCTATGTAGAATTGTATGGTCCCATCTGGCTTCGGGACCAGCACAATTGGGCTTCTCCACTTGCTTCACGATTCTTCTACTACCCCCATGTCTAGCATAGCCTGGAGCTCCTTCTGCACCACATCTCACATCTTCTTTGGCAGGGGCCGGTGGTCGTCACGGACCTTCTGGCCTGGAAGAGTGGCGATGTGGTGACTTACCAGTCTAGTCCACCCCGGGCAGGTTGATAACACGGTGGGGATGGCCTGAACTAGTTGTTGCAGCTCTTCCTGTCGTCTTGGATCCAGCTCTACCCTGATCGTGACAGGCGTAGAGACAACAGGGTCACCTAGCTCCGGTTCCAGGGGATACGGGGTGATCAGCAGCCCTTGCTGAGTTTTCCACGTCTTCAGGAGCTTCACATGGTAAGTCCCGACTTCCTTCCTTCTTCCTGGTAGCCCCACCTCATAATTCACTGGCCCTACCCTGCAGACCACCTTGAAAAGGGCCCTGCCATTTAGCGAGTAGCTTGGACTCAGCTGAAGGTAGCAGGAGCAGGACACTATCCCCTCGTTTGAAAGTGCCCAGCCTCGCTCTTCGGATGTAGTGGCAGACTTGGGTCTGTTGAGCTTGCAGTAGATTCGCTCAGGTGAACGCTCCCAACTTCAGGAGTCATTCGCAAAGTTTTAAGTATGTAGGGAACTGACCACATGACTTTGATCCTTGATCTTCCCAGGTCTCCTTCTGGAGGTTGAGGAACCCTGGGGCTGCCTCCATAAAGCAGCTGGAAAGGTGAGAAGCCTGTGGAGACCTGGGGAACCTCCCGCATGGTGAACAATAAGGCCAGTAGCAGCTTGTCCCAGTGTCACGGGTCATCATCTATGAATTTCCTTAGCATGGATTTCAACATCCCGTTAAACCTCTCCACCAAGCCATCTGTCTGTGGATGACATACAGAGATCGAGTGCTAAGATATTCAACAACCGGCACAACTCCGCCATCAGTTTGGATGAGACATTGGTTCCTTGATCAGCCAGAATCTTCCTGGATATTCCCAACTGGGAGAGAATTTTTAGAAGTTCAGCTGCTATGGTAGGGGCCGTGGTATTCCGTAACGGGACAGCCTTGGGACACATAGTAACATAATCCACCACCACTGGTACATATTGACACCCAGAACTGCTTTTTTCTAAGGGTCCTACCAGATCTAAGCTAATTCATTCAAACAGCACCCCAACCAGAGAGGGTTGAAGAGTGTAGTTTGTTACTTGTTTGAATCATGTGACATAGTAATTTGCAGGCATCGTCAGACTAATCCGTTTTTATTTACTTTAAAGCTAATTAATTCAACAAGTCTGGCAATCAGATTAGTCCAGTTGCCTTTGACCATTAATTTATAAATACAAAGTTCTGACCAGGATTTTGAACGTCCCAAAATATAAACTGCTTCAAATAATTTGAGGTTCTAAACTGAGCCCTGTGCATGCTGGGAGAGAACTTTGGGCGTAAAGGCAAAGTTGTGTTGTCTCTTATATAAAAGGTGAAATTCATCCCAGCCTCTCAGGACTAGAAGTTGGATTTATTTAAATAGTGCATAGATCCACTGACCCCCTGCTGAGGTGAATTTCACCTAAAGCACATACATAATCCATAAATCTCAGTTACATACCTCAATATGATGTCCCAAGGCTTTGATTTAAGTAGATCCTAGTCTCTTGGGATACAAAACTACACCTTTCTCCTTTTCTGTACCTCAGACCACAGGCTCAAACACAGAAGTCTTTTGACCAAGTTCTCCTCTTCATTACACGCTGTCTTAATGAGACTGTGCTGGTGTAACACAGGAACACTTGGCTCACAGTATGTGAAAGCTTTGGGAATAATCTACTGTACTATTGTCTCAATCCAACTTGATTACATTTTGATTAGCAGCCATTATACAAACAAATTATCTGAATGCCCATCTCCCTTTTGTCCTATAAGCAAACCTCTAGATTCCAATTTGGCTCTCTCCACATTGTCATTTTTCACATTGCTGTTACATTCCTGGAGAGAGACAGAGACAGATAAATAGAAGTAATAGATTCAGAGATTCTAGGTCTGGAAGGGACCTCAAGAGGTCATCGAGTTAGTCCCTTGCCCTCATGGCAGGACCAAATACTGTCTAGACCATCCCTCAAATCAAAGGTCTCTTTCTCATATGAAAGTTTACAGTACAAGAAGGAGTTGCTTCTGAGTTCCCTAATGGTCCTGTTCAGAGATGTTTTGAGATATTGCCATAGTGTTAAATAAGTCCGTATCACATGAAGTCCTAACATTCTGGCAGGAATATACCCTTCCCTCTCATAAAGACACAGGAGTGCTTCTGTGTTACTCATATGGCAGTTATTGGCAATAACAAGATTCAGGTTCATTTGGCTATTAAGATACAATCTAAACCTTCATATAAACTTTCCTTTGTAGGGACCTGCTCATTGGCTGGCTATAAATGTCCCAATGATGGCTGACATCAGGCCCATTGCTGTAAGATGCTTAAACCCAGATCCTCAAAAGGTATTTAGGTGCCTAAATCAATGGGAATTAGGTGTCTAGGATCTGGGCCTTAGTGCCTCCTGGGAGATGCAAAGCATCCTCAACTGAGAAACTATGGACACAATTCATTGCCTGCCAAATACAATTCATCCTTAACTAATATTTTCACACCTTAAGAAAGCATCCTTATTAAATGCTGATGGAGTCCCAGTGAGTTCTTCAGACACTGTTGGGATCCAGATGGTGCTGTGAAACAGATCAGACATATATTTCATGTTATTACAGGCAAAGGACAAAAGAAAAGCTGCCAGAAAAGCCTGCTGAGTATGTGATTTAGATGGGCGCTCCATGCAACATAAGCACATCATTTCAGTGACGGTCAATCTAGTGGAAACAGGCTTATTTTGTGTATTTCCGTACTAACTCAGCTCTGAAATGGAACAATCACTTAAAGTAGTATGAGAGAAGGGTTGGATTTGCAATTGTCTGTATACTTTGCTATATCGTGACCAGCTGCTGACTGTATGTGGATTTTATAATGGGAGATGTAGGCCAGGAGGAACTGGTCACTCAATTCATTTTGGTCAATTTAATTTTCCATACCTCAGATTCCTGCCTGTAAAGACTGGCCTACACTACAAAATTAGGTCAACATAAGTTATCTTGCCTCAACCTATTTGTGCACGTGTCTACATTCAAACTTGTCTCCAGCCAACGTAAGTGCCCCATTAAGGCAAGGCAGTAAAACAACCTCCTCCAACAGCATGAAGCCATGGTTAACTTACTGAGGTCAATGCAGTGTGAGGGTTCACACTGCATGACCTGCATTGACCCTAACAGTCCTCCAGCAGCTGTCCCACAATGCCCCATTTCCTGTGACAGTGACAAAAATAGTCATAATTGTAACTCCACTGCCCAGGGGTTACAGAGACCAGAAGCCATCCTCACTTTAAAGCCCCCCACGTATTTTTGAAATGCCTTTTCTTGATTGTCCATCCAGTGAGCACACCTCTAACAGCTCTCCATTATTTCATGCAACTGCCCAGCTGACCAAGCCAGCTACATGCTCCAGACACATTCCTGCCTGAAGTAGACAGAAGACACTGGATCTCCTGGGCCTGTGGTGGGAAGAGATTGTTCAGTGTTCCCTGAATCTTTGGTGGTTATGGATTATTATTGATTTCCAATTAACTTGGATTTAAAGAGCTGGGGGAGTGTAGGGTTCTTATCCCAGAATCAGGCACAACAGAATCAAAGTTATTAAATTCAACATCTTCTTGTGAGCCCTGGCGTGCACAAAGGAGACCCTCTCACTGAGAGCCCAGCAGAGCTTTATCTACTTTTGTTAGCACAATTAGTAAAGACAGAAAAGTTCCACACAACATAATAAAATATCAAAAATATAGAGTTGAGGTGATATCTTGCACCCTTCCTCACATATATGCTCAGACTCACACCCTTCCTTGGGCACCTGGCGGTAAGAGACAGACCTGTCCCTGGCATGCCACATGAGTCCGATCGATCTCCCTCTGATATGATGGTCTGGGCTTATTACAGGGCTTAGGGGCTGTCATGAATACTCATTCAAATGCCAGCCTCCCTTATCCATATCTAACTTCCTCACCCTAATAATGTCAAGGTATTTTTATCCTATATGTTAGTATATTAATGATTTCAACTAATCATCACATAAGTCAATTCATTGCCAAGGCAAGTTCGCAGTGCCAACTTTTTATCCTAAATTATCCAAGCCTAGTATCTGTTCAATGTTCTTGCGGTTACCTGGTATAACCTTCCCCTTTAAACACACCTTTCCCAGTTCCCCAAAACTCAGGATGACTGTTGGGCCATTTATCTGTGCCAAAGTTCACAGGCCTCAAAGCTTAAGCTAATGTCTTACAGGATACAGGACTGTGGGCTCCTTTGCATTACTGCTCAGTAAAATAAAATGCTACAGCTAACTCTATAGGTTACAAGGCCCCCTTTTGATGGGGTGATTGCTAATGAGCCCTGCGACAGGAATCCCTGGAATGCAACCTGGAACTGTGGGACCACTGTGCCCCCTTAACTCTCTCCAGCCTGGGCTGTCTCTCACAATGCCTTGCTAGTGATGAGCAGCAAACCCCTCCAGGCACGGTTATTACTCAGCACAACCGCATGGGGAGGCCCAGACCCAGCTAGATTGCATGAATGCTTCCAGAGCCACTCATGAACCACACAGAGTAAGGCACCAGCCAAATCTCCCCAGCTCCCAGCCTTGTACCTCAGGAGTATACTGTCTTGCACTGCTCAAGACAAGCAGTGCAAATTTATTCGTTGGTTCGCCACTTCATCAATGGAAAGTGGCTATACACCAGCCTTTGCAAACCTGAGCAGATTTACCACACACTTCATGCAAACTCACTAGTAAAGATAAACAGTAAAACAAATTTATTGATTACAAAAGATAGATTTTAAGTGATAGACAAAAAGTCAGAGTCGTTACCAAAACAAAATAAAATATAAGCACGCAGTCTAAACTCTCAACCCTAGATTAAGTAGTTTTTCTCACCCCACTGGATATTGCAGTCCTTAATATACAGGTTTGTCCCTTAAACGTGGGCCAATCTCCCCTGTTGGAGTCTTCAGTCTTCTGAGTGTCTTTGTTGCTTGCAGCATAGGTGGGGGCAGACGAAAGGCCAAGCATGGACCCCCATGTTCTGTTTTATATCCTCAGTCCATGTGCTTGGGGAACACAAGTCCAGGCATGTCTGGTGGGCATTGCTGAGTCCCCAGGCAAGGTTGAGCAATTCCCTTCGTGTGGCCTTATGCAGGTGAGTCACTGAATTGTAGCTCCCTTGCTGGGCAATGGCTGTTGATGGGTTGTTTGACACCCCACCTGGGCATTGGTTACTTTCCTTGCTGTTGTCTCTGGGGAGCTAATATCTGGCTGATTCCCCAACTTATAGTATGATTTAGTGACAACCATACAACACAATCTCATAAATTCATATGCACTAAAGATATACATTTTTAGACAGAACAGTGACTTTCAGCCAATCATAACCTTTTCCCCGAATACCTCACATGGCATGCTTTATATGCAATATCACAATTATATACAGATGCAGAATATGGGGGTTACAAGATGCTCGCCCAAGGTATAGTATGTCACAAACCCCATCATGAATATTACAATGCAGATGGTTGACTTTCTGATGGGGGAGGGGAGATGTTCAAAGCCAATCTCAGTTTCCTAATATGGTGGTTCAGGGACCTGATGGACTGATTCTGGTTGTGTAGTTGTAACTGGAGTGTAGGGATACGGTGGTATCTGATATATATCTGCAGTAGGCATCATGGTTGCATATTGCCGATTCATTATCTGCCATCTCCCTAAGTCATTGATGTTGTGGGGTCATGACCTTTTCTACTTAATCTCTTAATTTTACACTGCATGCACTCCAATACAGTGAAAATAATTCCTTTTCCAACTACATCCATTTAATCCAATTTGTATTCATAACATCTTCATCCATCAAATGGGTTACAGATTGTGGCATAGAGAGTACACTTATAAAGTGTAAGTTCAATCCTTGAGGGGGCCACTTAAGGATCTAGGGGAAAAATCTGTCTGGGGATTGGTCCTGCTTTGAGCAGGGGGTTGGACTAGATGATCTCCTGAGGTCCCTTCCAACCCAGATATTCTAAGTTTGCGGATGATACCAAGCTGGGAGGGGTTGCAAGTGCTTTGGAGGATAGGATTAAAATTTAAAATGATCTGGACAAACTGGAGAAATGGTCTTAAGTAAATAGGATGAAATTCAATAAGTACAAATGCAAAGTACTCCACTCAGGAAGGAACAATCAGTTGCACACATACAAAATGGGAAATGACTGCCTCGGAAGGAGTACTGCGGAAAGGGATCTGGGGGTCATACTGGATCACAAGCTAAATATGATTTAACAGTGCAACACTGTTGCAAAAAAAGCAAACATCATTCTGGGATGTATAAGCAGGACACAAGAAGTAATTCTTCCGCTCTATGCCATGCTGATTAGGCCTCAACTGGAGTATTGTGTCCAGTTCTGCGTGCCACATTTCAGGAAAGATGTGGACAAATTGGAGAAATTCCAGAGAAGAGCAACAAAAATGTTTAAAGGTCTAGAAAACGTGACCTATGAGGGAACATTGAAAAAAATTGGGTTTGTTTAGTCTGGAGAAGAGAAGACTGAGACGGGACATGATAACAGTTTTCAAGTACATAAAAGATTGTTACAAGGAGGAGGCAGAAGAATTGTTCTTCTTAATCTCTGAAGATAGGACAAGAAGCAATGGGCTTAAATTGCAGCAAGTGTGGTTTAGGTTGGACATTAGGAATCATAGAATATCAGGGTTGGAAGGGACCTCAGGAGGTCATCTAGTCCAACCCCCTGCTTAAAGCAGAACCAATCCCCAGACAGATTTTTGCCCAAGATCTCTAAATGGCCCCCTCAAGGATTGAGCTCATAACCCTGGGTTTAGCAGGCCAATGCTCAAACCACTGAGCTATCCCTCCCCCTGTCCCTAACTCTCAGAGTGGTTAAGCACTGAAATAAATTGCCTAGGGAGGTTGTGAAATCTTCATCATCGGGGATTTTTAAGAGCAGGTTGGACAAATACTTGATGGTCTAGATAATACTTAGTCCTGCCATGAGTGCAGGGGCCTGGACTAGATGACTCTCGAGGTCCCTTCCAGTTCTATGATTGTTCTGCCTCATTGATATTACTGGTAATTTGTCTAAGGTGTGTGCTTTTTGATCCATTCATTGTTTCAATTGTAAATGTAGTGGGGATATATAAACAAGAAATGTTGATGTGCTTTGGACAGTTAAGGCCTGATAGGTTGGATCAGATATAATAATGGTTGTGTTTTCAAAAGCGAGGACAGGAGAGCTCACTATGTGTCCTAGTAAAATATGTTGTTTTGGGTCTGAGAACCTGGCACTCCAATTGACCATATAGGTCCTTTTAATGATTGGTTACCATACAATATAAGCCATCTCCATCCTTGGTTACCTTCTCCATCAGTGTCTTCTATTTAGTAAGCCTGACAAGGCATAAAGATGATGATTAGTTCTGTAGTTGACTCACTCCCTGCAGTCCACACAATGTGGTGTCCACCTCCAACATTATACACTTCCAAATGTACTGACCAACAAACCATTTGTGTGATTTGCCAGATTTGGGTTTCTGTGTGCTAGGCCACCAAAGGAGGCACACTGATGTGTTCTTGTAGATGTTGTCTTCAAGGTGACCTGTGGAGTGGACAGCAGCTGTACACATCCTTATCTGGATCAAAGACAGGCAAGGAGACTGTGAATGAGACATAGAAGGACTTTGCTATCATACAGTTTTAATTAAACAACAAGTGATGGCCCTAGCCTCTGTTTGCCAAAACCTGGGAATGGGCAACTGGGGATGGATCACTTGATGATTACCTGTTGTGTTCATTCCCTCTGGGACACCTGGCATTGGCTACTGTCAGAAGACAGGATACTGGGCTAGATGGACCTTTGGCCTGACCCAATATGGTGTTCTTATGTTCTAAGTGTCTTGACTGGGATGCAGCACCACATAAAGCCAAACAAATAGATCGTTCCTTCCCATGCTTCTGAAACATTTTGGATAATACCAATTTAACAATTGCTTATCTTTGATTAAGTCTGGAATCTTTCCTAATTCTAAATATTGCAATGCACTAGCAGTGGTATTTATGACATATTCTCCATATACACATATTTGGTACTTTTGCTGATCATTGTTTAGGTTGATGTTTGGTTAATCTTAAACTGAGTCTTATTAAACAAATGGGTTATTTCATGCATGTTATAGATTATAAACCTTTCTTCCTGTGACAAACCCTTTATCCCCTGTAATATTAGATTAACCACGTCAATAGCATTCTCCTGCAGCACATAATTAATGTGTCTACAAATGTGTCGACATGCTTGCAATAGCTGAATTCATCCATGTGCCAAAGGGACACATTTAACACAACAGGGATATGCATAAATTGAACCTGATTAACCAACACTCCTAGTACAGAAGTTGTTGCAAATCCACTGGTAGATCCTTGAGTCAGAGAGGGACAAGTTACATCACTGTGTATGGGATTATCGTAGTCACAGTCAATTATTGGATCACTGACTAAGATCAAATGTTACATTCAATATACAGCTTTTGATTCCATAATATAAATATGGACATAAATAAGGCTATTATACATGCCTCATATCATCCTTCACGCTCTACTTTGCATACTGTCAAACTCCCTCCTGTTATTGAGTTTTTGCAGTTGGCTTTATTTTGCCAAGTGCCATAAGATATCCTATGTATAAGGGTAATTGAGTTTGTAGGCAAGGAGGCATAGGTTTTACATCCTCCTCCCCTTTGAGTCATTATGCAGCGGTAAGATTCTTTTCCAACCACTGGATGGTATCGAGATTACTCCTGCCAACTTACACTCAAAAGTAACATCTTCACCTCTACTTCCCTTAACTTGCTGGATAGGTCTATGGATGAACTCTGGCTCAGAGCCCAAGTCTACAATGTCTAGAAAATCATTTATGTTGTCACAGGTTTTCCTGAGTTTGATTGTTCAGTGATTAGCTGGATATATTTCCACCAAACACAACAGGAAATTTGGGAGCTTGGTATCTATCTGACATGTTTAAGGGTATGTGGTATATTGTTAGTGCAGTCCCATGAGTCCATGCAGAACATTTTCTGCACTGTTTTTCCGAGCCAAATTCCTATTTTTTTTAATCTTTATTACTTCACAACACATATTGCGGAATGCATAGCGGTACTCAAAGCACACCATACTTGTAAACGTAGAGCACCACAGAACTCCTAGGTTCCTGAAAATACCTAGTCATATTTATAAATGTACAGCAAGCACTACACAATTCCTAACCGCACCCAAAGCTTCAGGCCCCGAGAACAGTCCAGTACAGAACAGTACTGTGGTAGACCATTAAAATGCGCTTTCAAAGCCTCCCTCAACCTCATAGCTCCATGTTCAGTTCTTGTTATGGTTTTAGTGTCCGACTGTTGTCAGTCAGCTGAGAGCCACTCCATTTCCACCCTCTAAATATGATGGCAGCTTTTCTCCCATTGCCTCACAGATATTATGCAGGACACAGCAGGCAGATATAACCATTGGGATATTTTTTTCATGAGATCCAATCTTGTGAGTAATGCCAGCGTCCCTTCAATCCACCAAAAGCACATTCAACGGTCATTCTGCACCTGCTGAGCCAGGGGCTGAATCTTTGCTTAGTGCTATGGAAGTGGCTGGTGTACGGCTTTATAAGCCAGGGGAACAAGGGGTAGGTAGGGTCCCCCAGAATCCCTACTGGCATTTCAATATCGCCAATGTTAATCCAGGAAAGAACATACCTACTTGTAGCTTTCAGAACAGTCCTGTGTTCTTAAAGATACGAGCACCATGCACCTTCTCTGACCAGCCCACACTGACATCAGTGAAGCGTCCCCAGTCATCCACCACACTTGCATGACCATAGAAGAGTAGCCTTTTCCATTGATATACTCTGTGGCAAAGTGGTCTGGTGCCAAAATAGGGATGTGTGCGCCATCTACCACTCCATCAGAGTTTGGGAACCCCATTGCTGCAAATCCATCCATTACATCCTGCACATTGCCAAGCATCACAGTCCTGTGTGTAGCAAGAGACTTAATGGTCCTGCATACTTGTATGACAACGGCCCCCAATGCATATTTTCCAACTCAAAAATTATTTCCCACTGACTAGTAGCAATCTGCCATTGCAAACTTCCAGAGTGCAACCGCCACTCACTTCTCCACTATCGATGCAACTCTCATTCTGGTGTCCTTGTGCTATGATTTTGGCACACATATCCAGGAATGTGGCCTTTTGCCTCCAAGTTCTGCAGCGCACTGTGCAAACCTGCATAACAAAATAATCCCACCAGTCAGTGCTTGTTTCTTGGGCCCAGAAGCAGCACTTTGTGGTCTACAGCTGCTCCATAAATGTGACAAACAACCTTGAATTATTTTTCAGTGTGTCCCTTAGCAAACTGTCCTCCAAGGAATTATCATGTCACCCATTGTTGTGGCACTCCTTAGGGGTCTGCAAATACAGGAGAATCACATGTCCTGTATTTGCAACATTCATGACAATAGTGAAGAGCTCTGTGGGCTCCATGCTTCTGTCAGAGATGGCAGACAGCAAAGAGTGCCGCACAGGTTTGTGGGATTTTTTTAAAAAGGCATGAACATTATGGGATGTAGATGGCATTAGGGGATGGAGAAAGTTGCATGCTGGGAACTTAACCCCTAGCGCCCAGAGAGTCCTGGACGAGTCATTTCTATTCCACAACACATTGTGAAAAGTTTCCAAAAGGCACTGGACCAGATGGCAGCGAGTTGCACACTGGGGTACCTACCTCTGGTACACCACACTTTGCATCGACACAAGCCCTGCTGGTGAATATGTGCAGTGCCAATTAAAGCAGCCAGTTATGTGTAAGGGGACTGTTGGCACCTTAATGAAACTTAGTGGGTTTTTTGGTTGGCCCTCTCCCAATACCAAAAGAAAGGGGAAGGGCTGAGAGAAATCAGGATCCTGAGTCCTGAGGGCCAATGGAGAGAGGCCAGCACTCCAAGTCAGCCCAATTGACAGGACAGACAGGCCAATGAGGGAGGAAGGAGCCCATGGGCCCATCCTCCATGTGAGCTGGAGCTACCTGTGCCAGAGAAGGGCAGAGCTAAGGAGAGAGCAGCAGTAGCCAGAACCAGAGGAGCCAGAGCTGACCTGGAGGCAGAGGAGCCAGACCTGGAGCAGCACAAGCCAGTTGCACAAACGGGGAATCAGGGCTGAACTGCTGAGGGGCAGAGTAGGGATAGCAGACGTCGGCTGTGCCACAAGTAACACTGCAGCCGGGTGCACTGAGTGGCTGTGAAGAGCAAGATGGGACTCTGGCCTGAGAGGGTCCAGCACTGGGAGATGTTGCCAGATAAGAGGGCCTTGAAGGCTGGACTCTGGGAGAGGGGGAACATGAACCTGACAGGAAAGCTAATACTGGGGAGAAGGGTGCCTGCGGGTGTGAGGCCACCACCAGAGCAGGTGGCCTACCCACGGCATCACCACCGTGGAGCCAGATCCTGGGAGGGAGGCCTGGGATGGGTAAGGAACAGCCCATGAATTTTCTTGAGTTTCAGAGACTGCTGTTTATGGTGTTCCCTGTGTCCACAGGGTGGGACCCCTTGATCCTTTTCCATTTTTTCCCTTATTTTTCTTACAATCGTTGTTTAATAAATTGTATTTGGTTTGAACTTAATGTAGTGATCAGTGGATCAGGGAAGTGGATGATGTGGCGAGAGTACCACAGAGTGGGGACACTCTAGCCCCTGTCCGAAGTGGGTTTAGCCTCCCAGGAATCCTGGGACCTGCCTTGTTGGAGTTATGAGGGCTCAGCCGCATGGGAGAGTGGAAAAGGTCAGGCAGTCCTCCAGGTAAAGGAAATTGGAGCAAGGACTCAGAGCCTTTCACTATCGGATTCCACTGGGGTAGTGCAGACGCCAGGAAAGTTCCCCCACAATAGCGGGACCCATTCTCCCACTTGCATATGTCCGAGTGACATACAAACTTTGGTGGCTGAATGTCAATGTAACTTGCATCAACTAAAGATTGTAACAATGTAAACTTGCATCAACTAAAGACATGGCCTGAGAGAGACCAACAGAGAAAAAAAAATCCATATCTTCTTTCTTCATTACCTTTTGTAAGAAAAATAGTGAAGCTGTTATCCTACTCTGCTGAAAAGGCGTTCCATGGAAACCAGATAATGAGAGCAAAAAAAACCCCTCAATCATAAGTCCTCCATTAAAATTTTATTCTATTCAAGAACTGCATTCACTCAACCCCCAGACGGATGATGACTGAGTGCTCTCATTGAGCCACCTACTTTTGCTTTTATTAGCTGACAAGAAAATCAGCAAGCCCGGTGCTGCTGTGAATGAACAGCCAACTGCAGCATGACTGCAAATCCTGTGGCTTCAAGAAAGATGCACATATTGTATGAAAAATTCTAGTCCTTGCAAGTCAGACCCCAGGCACTCCCTTTGTTGCATTACAAAACTATATGGTTAAAAAAGGTTTACGGGAAAAGTTATGCATTACCAGCACTTGCCTATTAGCAGCCAATAGCATACCAGCCAGATGTAAGTGTAGATGTAAATATCCTGGATAATTGTTGTCCTCAATTCTTGTCCCCAGAGATCCTAGCCTGTTATTTCTGCAGTTCTGATAGAAAAGTGCCAGTGAGACTGGGGTTTTTGCCTGAGTAAAGCTGAGTAAATACTAAGTAAGCACTACAGGATTTACTTTGTAGGCCTTGCTCATATTTTATGTGCATGTATGAGTGCGCACATGCGGGGTACCCCCCGAGGGGTATCCCCCTGAGCTTACTGATCAGGACTTTAGAAACACCTGAGACAAGACTACCACCAGATAATCCATCCCGGGTGTTAGACTGAACGTAGCACACACTCAGATGGTGCTTTGGGAATTTCGTTAGTACTATGGGGATTTTCATACAGTGCAGGCAGGATCATTAAAAAAGGCCCTATGGTGAGCTGAATTTAAATTCTCTGTTAGTTCCTTTTGTTTTGCAGCACTGATTACATTAGATCACATTTCTTTTATGCCACCCCAGAGTTTCCCATTTCAATACGCTGCAGATTTTGTATCGAACACACGTAACTGGAGGAGGCCAGCTAGATACTTTGGCAATTGGGTAGAGCACTGAGGTGACCTCTGAGGCCTATATGTTTCCTCAGGCGTTTGCCCAAGGAGCAGACAGTTCAAAGGTCTTGTATTTAATTTAAGATTGAGCACAGCTGGCAATTAGAAGACTAGCTTTCCATTGCTAGCCAGTGTCGACAACAAGCAGTTGGAGAGCATATTTCTCCACTGTGTTTGGGTCTAATTAATTGGGGGGGGAAATAATAAAGATAAATGAGTGCCCACCCAGAAATGTCAACCCTCCCTCCCTGTAGTTGAGCAACAAAGACAAAAGCAAACTGCTATGGTAACAATAGCTGCGTAAAGATGAAAAGAAATACGACTGAAGTTCCTCTCTCCCCCATTCCCAATCTGAGGTCCTCCAGAGCCAGTTCCTTATACTAATAAGGACTCATTAATGACTCATTTTAAAAAAGAATAAGTGCATGCTCTTTCATCTTGAATACTGATTACCTGGTAATGCTAAATATAGCCCTGTTCAAAGAAAGTGTTATCAGGGTTTGGAATGAACGAACACACACAATGTATAAGGAGAAGGAGGTTGCTGGTCTAAAGACATTAAGTTCTTTTCCTAAACAGTGACTGAAAGCCAGACTCAGGTAATGGCTAGACCCTGCAAGGGTGCTGAGCATCCATCACTGCCATTGGCATCAATAGGAGTGGGTGACACTCAGCACCTCATCAGAATTGCTCACGTAGGGCTTTAAATGAGTAACTCAAAGTTTAACTAATGGGCAGCAGCGCATGACTCTGTGGTCTTATCTCTTCTGTTTCTTATCCATTACCATGCTGGCCTGATTGTACTAATCCTTCTGGTTACCAGCCCAGCTGCACCAATTCTGTACAGAAAACCATTTCTATTTCTTCTCCTTTTACTGAGCCCTCCCTGAAAACAGGCTGGATTAAACCATCTCATACAAACCTGATTTTCCCCTAAATTTGATCTGAGGTGCACTGTCAAGTAGCACTGTGATATACAGCAGGTTTCTTGCCAATGACTGAGGTCCGGTTTACACTATAAACGTACATCGATATAACTACCTGACTCGGGATGGGAAAAATCCAGTTATAAGTGACCTAACCCCTGGTCTAGACAGCACTATGTCAAAAGATGGGTTTCTCCCATCAACATAGCTCCCCACCTCTCACGGAAGTGGATTAACTAGGCCCACAGGAGAAACTCACCCATCAACATAGTAGCGTCTTCACTGAAGTGCTAGCTGCTGCAGCAGCATTTTAAGTGTAGACCTGCCCTGAGTGATTAATGTCAGGACTCTCAGTTGGCCTGCAGCACACATACACAACACGCTTGGTTATACCCACCTGACAGCATAGGGCTCACCCTTCTCTGTAGGCCCAATTAAGAAGAACAATGGGTTTATCCTTGCAAACTGAACAGGTCATCAGTAAAATAAAAATGTCCGATATTTTGGTTCCTGGGGATTTTCCAGCATGCTCTGCTGTGCTGTTTAAAAGGCCAGCTGGTTCCTGACAGAAATACTTCCAAACACACACATCCATTAAGATTAGTTGTCAGCTACTATAAAAAGTTTTTATTTTAAAAAAATATCAAATTGCTGGTCAGACTGACTAGTATTTTTGTCCCTCAAAAATAAATGCTTGTTGTCTGGGATATCCTAGCAGGTTGTGTCTGTATTTTGCTTAGTATTAAATTGAAATGTAAATACATTTTAAATAAAAATATTCACATGTCCAATTAAATTCTAGCTTGTATTTGCAGAGTAATAGACCGAATCACTGTGATTCCCTGAAACACAATTCTATGGCCGCACTAGCCTGCGGCTGCAGGATCAGTTACATCAGTGAGAAGATGCTCCTCAGTCGCCTGTCACCTGCAAACCCTCCTCCACTTACAGAGGGGCAGGAAGTTCCGGCAGAACCATCTTCCTTCCGTCAAGAAAAGATAGATTGACTGATGGATAAGCTGAAGGAGGCAGCTGTCGGTGGTACTGAGCTGAACACTGTTCTGCTTGGAGATCTTGAATATACCAATGACATTGGCTTGTGGGCTCAATGTGATGAATCGCTGCAGCTGATTGTCAGTCCGGTCAGGCTAGAAGCAGCGTGCATGGGTCTGGTTATTAATCCAGATAAAACTAAGTCCCTGGCCATTACCATCAAACTGCATCCAGCTCCAGACTACAATCAGCTCAATATTAACCTGTCCAGATGAGATACTGAGCAGGTGGCAGCTGCCACATAGTTGGGAAGCATCCTACACAGTGCTGGAGAATGCTCAAAAGAGGAAGATGCCTATAGAGCAGCAGCAGCTGCTGTCATGTTTCAGGTACTTCGGCAGCCTCTGTGGAGACATCATGACATCAAGCTGAGGGTCTATGGAACCCACAGTTATACCAACTCTATTGTACAGAAATGAAATGTGGACACTCAGGAAGGCTGAGGAACTCTGGATTGACATTTTCTATTCTCGTCATCGCCGTCAGCTCCTCCGTATCAAGTGGCAGGATGTGATCAGAAAGCCGGATACGTGAAGCCAAACGCCCTCAGCACTTGTTTGGTTTCTGGGGCTTCCTTGGTATTGACCTATTTTAAGACTGAAAGATGAATGAATTCTGAAGCGTGTGTACCAAGGAATGCTGCCACATGGCCGGCAATCATATGGGCACCAAATGCTTTGGTGGCACAAGATTGTAAGTTTGGAACATAAACTGAATATACAATCACCTTGTGACCAATCTGGATGTGGCTCAATTTTCAGGAAGCCACATCCCTTTGGGATTTACCACGATGATGTTGGTGGAAGAAAATTCTACCCATGTATTTGCCTTGGATGAATGAAGTTCAGGAGGCAGGCTCAGTTGGGATGTTAAAAGTAAGAAATGTTTCTAAATACAAATGCTAATTAAGTAGTATGTTCTTAATGTTACAAAGCTGAAGAAGAAAGTCTGCCTAAGAGAGTAGGGGTCTGATTCTCCTCTCCCTTACATCAGTGTAAATCAGGACTAATCCCACTGAAGTCACAGTTGCGCCATCTAACAGTTAGAGTAAGTGTGGACCCTCAGGATGTATGCATTGGATACAAACTTGAGTGAGGATACTGCAGTCAAACTACACTCTCAACTCCCAGTCATTGTGACCTCTCCTCCTGGGGCCAAGTGCCCACTGCTCCTGCTGTCTTCAATGAGAAGGAAGGGTGTTGAGTGATCAGATGCTTTATTGGGAGTCCCATGCAGAATGATTGCAGGGCTGGACTCCCAAGATTTTTTTGCCTGGAATAGGTAAAGATGTGAACCAAGAAATGTTTCAAATGTCTTGTTTGATTCAGTGAAAGGCAGAACATCCCTTATAAAAGTGCAAATCATGTCATTACACTCCATCAAGTAAATATGTCTTTATGAATATTTTTAAAATGCTAATTATGCAAATATGCACTTGGGGAATTTTAAAATATGGATAATTAACCTAACAGCATTGCTGGGATCGTTGAGCGAATACCTATCCAAGGAGGGTAATCAATCCACCAGAGCAGCAGTGACTCAGGTGCAGCTGGGCATTCTGGGTATGGCAGTGCCTCACACGTGATGGTAATTTGCAATGGTTCCGTTGGATTCAGTACTCAGAGTTTTCTGAGTTCTTGAGTCATTTCCATAACAGGCTGCAACAGCTCCAAAGAAGAGGGTCTGGGCCCAGAAGTCAATGTTGCACCTGCTGCAACAACCACGCCTAATCCAAAGGCTAATGTTCCATGAAATCACGGCTGGAAAAATATCATTTTGTAACTTCTTTTCTCAACTAAGTTTTATGTTCACCTCGCCCACCCCCAAAGTGCCAAAAGGTACATAGTCCAGACATGGTGGTGATGATGGTGGGAGAAATTACTAGAATGGCACTGTGGTATATTATCTGTTCTCAGTATGTTTTCCTCACAGACTCCCAGGATCTACCAAGAGCCATGTGGATTACAGCGAATCCACCAAAGGCCATTGTTTAGCCTTAGACTCTCACCATTATGTGCTCTCCACATACTTCAGAGTGGGGAAGCTCCAATAGAGGAACCCAAGCAAATGAATGCTGATTTAGTCAACACTGCTTCACACCAGGAGAGTACTGCGAGGCCCTACATTTTTTAAACTGTTAGCTCTGCAGAGGCAGTACAGCTGAAGAAAAAAAAGAATGTAGTCTCTCCTGCGTCTTCATTAACAATTCCTAATTCCAGCCAATCCCTAATTCCAGAACCACTGGTGCTGGTGCCAATTTACAAAGCAGAAAGAAAACTGCTTGATTTCGAGAGCCCAGGCTGAGTTTACAGTGCAGTGTGATGGAGTGGACTCACCACTGCGATGCCTCCTGCTGGCTGTCCCTGGGATTAGCTCTGCTCACTTGTGCACTTTCTTCTCTGGTGATGTCTTGTCACCATCTCTTCTGCTTCAGGACTCGCGTTACTCCCAGGACCTCAATGTCCTCTTCATGACACAGCCCTCCGGCTGATACTGCTCTGTTCCCCCCCGCCTTCTGGGGGGAATGTACCGCAGTCCGATGGTCCAGCCCCTTCCTCAGTGGCAAGTGGGAGTGAGGGGGGAACCTGGACCCTCCCACTATTCTATGTCCTGGCCCAGGGACCCCGCAGCTAGCAGCCATGTGCTGCGTCCCCTCCAACCTCTCAGTCCATTTCCCTGGGCCACTTCCCCGCGACCCCCAGCACCTTCTTCACCCTTACCTCAGGTCCTCAGCCTGCCAGTCTTAGCAGCTAGCCAGGAGCTCTCTCTAGCTTCCCCAGCCCCTGCTGGCAGCACTGCTCTGTCCAGCACTGCTCCTTCCTCCTGCTAGGAGCCTGATGTTCCCTCCTCAAGTTCCAGGCAGCTACTGAAGCTGCTCTGCCCAGCAGCTCTTCTAATATGGGCCTGCCAGGCCCTGATTGGCTGCTCCTCTCAGCCCTACTCTGATTGGCTGCTTCCTGCGCATCCTCCCTAGGGCTCTATTAACCCCTTAGAGCCCAGTGTGGGACAGGTGCCCCATCACATGCAGGCATGTCAAAAATAAATGCTTTGAGGATGTGAGAACTGAGTAAATTCTATATGCAAGTCAAGGGCAGGAAATACATCCTGAGCACCAAGATGACATTTGTACATTCACCTTGCTGATTGCAGGCCAAATGTCCTGACAGTTTGGGTGAACTGCATCCCTGTTCAGAGGGCTAGCCACTAAGTCTGGGCACCATTTAAATCTTCTTTTAAGACTCATATTTTAAAAGACTATTATGATCATCTAGTCTGACCTCCTCCATAACACAAGTTGTAAAGTTTCATCCAGTAATTCCTGCATCAAACCAAGTAATTTGCAGTTGAACTAGAGCATTTGTTTTAAGCAAGGTATCAGTGGTGCCTGTGCCTAGCGCTAGCCCTTTGCACAGGATGAATTTCACCCCTTAGGTACACACTGCCATGCACTAACTTCACACACAAATACCTAGTTAGCCACATTTGTGTGTGCAAGTACCCAACTTGAGAGCACAGAAGAGTAAATGTACATCTAAAAACTGTCTGGAAATCTGGTCCGAATTACAGGGCCTGTCATTTGCAAAGTGTCACAGAGCACCAATAAAAGCTTCTGAAACACTACAGATTGATTCTGATTTTCCTCCATTTCTTATTCAGCTGTTCTAAATTGGAGTGGGCCCAGTTCTGCCTTCAGATACTTGGCTGCAATATTCATGGATTTCAATGGGAATCACTGGATGAGTAAGGACAGAATTGGGTCCATTATTTTTAGAAATGTCCTGGCTGTGGTTTTTATATGCTAAGTCTCAGTCCTGAAAGCGCTTGTCTACAATGGAAATATTGATGCAAATGTAAGCAGCAACACTAAATGTTTTAGAACACCATTCAATTTCTGAGCTGAAGACCTACAGTTTCAAGTGGCCATGACTAGCCATCCTATTAGGCAAATTAAGTCCACTTAGCTGATGTCTGAATTATCTCCCTCTCCCTCCCTAGCTCCATTTACAGCAAATTTTAGTAGAAGAGCAACAACAGTTAAGTATGCTTACCTAATTATGACAAAAATGATCTTTATAAAGAGCTGCTACAATACGTTAAGTATCTTTTCATAAAAATACCCATTCATTCCTACATCAAGGGCACGGCAAATCTCAACGGGAAAGTCATGACAAAATAATATAGCAAATGAAGCAGTCCATCCTATGCAAAATGCTATCCTAGTCAAAATGACCCATTTCCTCTCTTTCTTCTAAATCACCTGTTGCAGGCGCAAGTTTGCAATGAGATCAGTATGTAGAGAATATACCTGACTGCCCCATCACAATAGTAGTTTCACAGAAAAGTGTTTTTTATCAGCAGCAGCGCTTGTGCTTTCAAAATTCATTCTCCCCATGGTAGGTAGCCAGTGATCAGACTGATAACTTTCCTTTTAATTTTTTTTTTTCCACAAGGGAGGTGGTTTTAAACTACAGACTTGCTTTGTGCTTTCTTACAAGATATGATTTAGGACCAGATCCTGCTGCCATTACAGCTAACAGAATATTCACCACTGATTTCAAAGGGCCAGATTCCACACACACACTCCTTGTCCCATGTGTGAAAACCTGAGGGAGGAGACTTTCCCAGGAAGTCTCTGAGGATTCCGACACAGCGACTGCTCCACAGCATGCTGTTTGGGGGAGAGGGAAGGGTTTGCCTCCCTATATTTAAGGTTTTGGGGCCCACCCCAAATCCTAGCAGATCGCCTGGGATTTATGGGAGGTCAGGACCACCTACTTGATGGACAATACCCCTGAACCAGCCCTAGGGTCTGGCAGCCCTTCCAGCAACCTGACATTACAGCTCCAATAGAACTGTGCTGCCAGGGACTCCGCTCTGGTTGCAGCTGTGGCCATGTCCCTCAGAGATCTCCAAGGATAAAGTAAGAGTGTCCTGGGCTGGGAAGGGAGATGATAAATATCACCTCAGCCCACGTTCTGCAGCATCTGAACAGTTTGTGTGTGGGGGGAGAGGGAAGGGGGACGGTTATTACCACAGAAATACATGAGCATCCCTTCTCCACTAAGAAGGCAAGATCCAAGCATGGAAAATGCCCCCACAAGCAAACTGAGCCTCTTCTTACACCTCCCAGTCTGGCCCCAAGAGAACAGAAGCAGGCTCCTAGTCCCTACAACAAAGGGTGTGCCACACCTATCAGTGTGTTTTGATTGATAGAAAAGATATCCTGCAAGGCAAGCACTGAGCTGTCAAAGGTCAACAGTTTAAAAAATGCTACCCTTCTCGTCATTGTGAACTACCAACGTGCATATGTTTCCTGTGAAATAGCTACACTCTGAGCTGAGCACGCTAAGGGCCAGATCCTGCAAACTCTTACTCACAGGAGTAGTCACACGAGGCTATTTGTGCAAGTACTTGCTGGATCAGGCCCCTGATGCGGTGCCTGTGGTATATGCATTTCACATCTGAGGAGGAGAGTCTGCAAACTCCAGAGAGTCAGCTTTAGCAGCAAGTGCATTTCCTCTACAAGCTGCCAGCAAACCTGAGAAACCTCAAGCCACAAGGCTGGGAGGGGCCCTGGGAGCACAGCCGAACAGACCAGCACTTGCTTTTAATGAGAAAGTCCCAGGAGACAAATTTTTTAAACAGCATTTCTGCCAAAGCATTCTGTGCAATTGACTTTTTTTTTCCAATGCTGGGCTCTCTGTCCTGATTCATTATTACTGTTTCATCTCTCTCTAACACTACTGACATCAAAGCAGTGAGTGTTCCTAGCTTCTACCCCTGCATTCAGGCCACCAGACTACACAGCCTCCATCCCTAAATTTCCAGAAATGTGTAGACAACTGAGGGATACTTCCGCCTGAGACACCAACTCTGCTTGTGCAGACGCTGTTACAGCGTTAATTAGGAGGAAATAGAAATACAAGGCAAAGGCTCCAGGGGGTCATTTTAAAAGACAATGCATATTTGCATCTACAAAACTCATCAGAATCAACCCATAACTACTGTAAGAATAGGCCATCTCCTCAGAAAAAACATAACCTGTTAAAAATACTTACCAGCAGGGCCGGTGCTACCATTAAGGCAAACTAGGTGGTTGCCTAGGGCACCAAGATTTGGGGGTGCCAAAAAGTGGTGTCCCCAATTTTTTTTTACAGCGTTCCTGGGCTGGGCTGCCGGCGGCGTGCTGACACATGCGGCTCAGACTCCCTCTCCCAGCACAGCAGCCGCTCCACTTCTCCCACCTCCCAGGCTTGTGGCGCCAATCAGCTGTTTGGCGCCGCAAGCCTGGGAGAGGAGGAGCATTACAGCGGGGGCGGCGTGCTCGGGGAGGAGGTGAAGCAGAGGTGAACTGGGGTGGGGAGCTGCTGCATGGCTCCCCGGGCCGGGGGGGGTGGGGAGCTGCCGCAGGGGGGGCGCCTCAGGGCGGGGGGGTGCGGAGCTGCTGCAGGGGTCG